>NW_016908524.1:331183-355245 GCF_001483705.2 Eufriesea mexicana | reverse complement strand
AAGATTATTGCAAATTTATATGGAACGAAAATAATAATATCGGGTCTAGTGTGACTGCGTATACGATATAACAATATGTGGAGGCTAAGGTTCCACCACTACGCCTATGCCAGATGATTACTATTAATGACTAAACTAAACTAAGGCCGAGTATTTTCCAGTCTTTCCCTCTGTATCATACCAACAGTTACTGCAGGCTAACAGGAAACGTAGCCATTGTGCTTGGGATGACATTGGCTGTCGTCAATTAACCTATCGATTAATTGATTAATTATCGATTAACTTGGGGCCTGGCAGTTAGTTTGCAAGCCAGACCTCTTCGCTCCTTAATTTATGGCTCCTTTCCACATACTCGATAGCCCTTAAAAAGCTCTATGGACAGAAGGCCCAGTCAGTCTACCTTCGACCTTTAAAGCTGTAATTGTTGGTCCGGGCACCGAACTTTGTCGAACTTCTGTCTCTGCAGACCTGCTACACCCCCGACGAGTATTGTACTGCGAACCTAATTGCGGGAGCACAGTTCTTACACCCACAGCAAATATCACATAATCCTTCTCTGATTTAATTTATGTGACTTCCATGTTTGATTTTGGGTACTCTTTTTACATTAACATCGCATGTGCGTCGTTGAGTCGACATTTGTCATCTTCATCCCACGCTATGTTCATGGGTTAGGTTATTTCCCGAAATTCGTTACACGTAAATAAATAAGCAAATAAACAACGAAACGTGATATTGTACAAAAATCGAAACTAATCCGAGAGACAGAAATAGCCCGAAATTCATAATGTATATCCAACCTTCTCTCTTTTTATCTCTCTCACCCTGTGCAAACTAAACTACCACTCGCCTTTGCGCACACGCGTATACCTTTCTTAACCCTAAACTCTAGAATTGTTAACATAAAGCAAACCCAAAACAAACTTGCTGCAGCATTGCAACGCAATTGAATGCAACAGAACTAGAATAATTTACAACCCTCAAATAGCACCCCGCTGTTTGACTACCCTTAAATTCCCGATCTTCCATTGTGCAGCTCCGGCGAAACCGAAATGGAGTTCACGGGGAAAATAAAATAATTCGAAACTTCTCGCCAACGACCGCGTATGCGTGAAAATAAGGAATAAAATAAGCGATAAAGCAAGCAAGGGAGCAGGCAGTGGTTCCGGAAATCGAGGATCGCACACGCGTGTCATCGTTCTCGCTGAGGAGCAGTAGTAGCTCGCGGCAGGAAATTTTCGAGCCAATGAATTTTCCCTAGCACTCTATTTCATACAGCCCGGAGAGATAGGGTGAACGACGAGTGGAACGGAAGGGGTGAAGAAGATCGCGAGAGACAGCGGGAACGTTGTACGGAATAGCGTGGGGTATACGGGAGACGGGAAATCAGGAAGGGTGGCGCGAGGGTGGCGCGAAATCCTGAAGCACGATCTATGCCCAAGAGTACTTAATCTAATTCACCGGCGCCTCATGCATTTAATCACAGGCTCAAAATTCCGGCTACCGACGACCCGTTTGTTTTTTCACTTTGCCGCGAAAGCGGATGACGGCCGTATTCGCCGATAAAGCACGACACCCCGCGTTTCCCGTCCTCGTTCGCGCGGAAAAATTTATATGCCGACGCGTGTGCCCGGCCTCTTCATCCCGATTCAGCGCGGCGAGATTTCTTGCGAAATACTCGCGACGGGGGACCATGGTCGCGCGGATTAATCCATGCGAGATCACGCAGTTCCGTTTCGTCGAAGAATAATGCAACGACCGGCCTTTTATCTATCCTTGGACGCGATTGCCACGGGAAATATTGGCATCGTAGATCCTGCCGGCTCCTGAAACTCTTCGACGGTTCTGATATGGGTTTATATCGCTGCGAGCGTAACTTAGGCTATTCGTAAGGAGGACAGGTTGGTATATACGTCAGCGCGCCGCTGTAACTTTGTTGCGAATTTTCGAGGGATGATCCGCAGAATTTTGGGAAAAACAGCTAATACTCTGCAAGGGAAATTACCTTACTATGTAATATCGTTTAATAACAGTAACGAGGAATTTTGATCTAGTACTTACTATAGATTTAAACATGGACTTATGGTATTAAATCATTTTATACGGTATTTCCATTTTACTGATACATATTGTAGGATTAATGCTAGATAAATCCTATGCAGACGGAGATCTGGTCGTTTAATAAATAACCACTCCTTCTTAATAATAAACAGATTTATTTAAATTGAACACTATATTTTCCTCGATTCTTGAACTCTAACTCACAAACACAAGATTTTTTCACAGAAAGTTGCTGATGTTGAGTTCCGATATTTTCATTTGCCAATCTCATGGTGCTAAGAATTCACCAAGTAAATTCAATCATCGAGATTTAGCTAACTACGTAATATCGTTTAATAACAGTAACGAGGAATTTTGGTGTAGTGCTAGTACTATAGATTTAAGCATGGACTTACGGTATTGAATCATTTTATACGGTATTTCCATTTTACTGATACATATTGTAGGATTAATGCTAGATAAATCCTATGCAGACGGAGATCTGGTCGTTTAATAAATAACCACTCCTTCTTAATAATAAACAGATTTATTTAAATTGAACACTATATTTTCCTCGATTCTTGAACTCTAACTCACAAACACAAGATTTTTTCACAGAAAGTTGCTGATGTTGAGTTCCGATATTTTCATTTGTCAATCTCATGGTGCTAAGAATTCACCAAGTAAATTCAATCATCGAGATTTAGCTAACTACGTAATATCGTTTAATAACAGTAACGAGGAATTTTGGTGTAGTGCTAGTACTATAGATTTAAGCATGGACTTACGGTATTGAATCATTTTATACGGTATTTCCATTTTACTGATACATATTGTAGGATTAATGCTAGATAAATCCTATGCAGACGGAGATCTGGTCGTTTAATAAATAACCACTCCTTCTTAATAATAAACAGATTTATTTAAATTGAACACTATATTTTCCTCGATTCTTGAACTCTAACTCACAAACACAAGATTTTTTCACAGAAAGTTGCTGATGTTGAGTTCCGATATTTTCATTTGCCAATCTCATGGTGCTAAGAATTCACCAAGTAAATTCAATCATCGAGATTTAGCTAACTACGTAATATCGTTTAATAACAGTAACGAGGAATTTTGGTGTAGTGCTAGTACTGTAGATTTAAACATGGACTTATTATGGTATTGAATCATTTTATACGGTATTTCCATTTTACTGATACATATTGTAGGATTAATGCTAGATAAATCCTATGCAGACGGAGATCTGGTCGTTTAATAAATAACCACTCCTTCTTAATAATAAACAGATTTATTTAAATTGAACACTATATTTTCCTCGATTCTTGAACTCTAACTCACAAACACAAGATTTTTTCACAGAAAGTTGCTGATGTTGAGTTCCGATATTTTCATTTGCCAATCTCATGGTGCTAAGAATTCACCAAGTAAATTCAATCATCGAGATTTAGCTAACTACGTAATATCGTTTAATAACAGTAACGAGGAATTTTGGTGTAGTACTTACTATAGATTTAAACATGGATTTATGGTATTAAATCATTTTATACGATATTTCCATTTTACTGATACATATTGTAGGATTAATGCTAGATAAATCCTATGCAGACGGAGATCTGGTCGTTTAATAAATAACCACTCCTTCTTAATAATAAACAGATTTATTTAAATTGAACACTATATTTTCCTCGATTCTTGAACTCTAACTCACAAACACAAGATTTTTTCACAGAAAGTTGCTGATGTTGAGTTCCGATATTTTCATTTGCCAATCTCATGGTGCTAAGAATTCACCAAGTAAATTCAATCATCGAGATTTAACTAACTACGTAATATCGTTTAATAACAGTAACGAGGAATTTTGGTGTAGTGCTAGTACTGTAGATTTAAACATGGACTTATGGTATTGAATCATTTTATACGGTATTTCCATTTTACTGATACATATTGTAGGATTAATACTAAATAAATCCTATGCAGACGGAGATCTAGTCGTTTAAAAAATAACCACTCCTTTTTAATAATAAACAGATTTATTTAAACTGAACGCTATATTTTCCTCGATTATTGAACTTTACTACTGTCAGCTGCCAATCCAGTACTGCTAAAAATTCACCAAGTGAATTAAATCATGAAGATATACCGATCACTGAAGTCAGCAAATAGACTATTTATCGATAACCTCAATTTGCATTAAAAATGTGTTCTCCAAGATTTATCGAGATCCCGTGGATACATGTCTACACCGCAGAGTCGAATGCCTGTCACTAGCCAGTAAACTTCATATTGCCAATGAAAGTGTATATTCTCAGCAAGCTGCAGCTCGTAATCACTCTATTCACGCGAATTATCGATGAACATGGCTCGACTATCAGTTGGCCTATTCCGATACCCTAACTCGATTCTCCAGGGAACAATCGAGTCAAAGAATAAACGTCGCTAAGCCAAAGGACTCACCTTTCAATTAGCCATCTTGGAGTCTGAGATGGGAATATTTTTACGTTCGGTGATATCAGCTTCGTATCACGTCGCGCGTTGTCGGAGTAGCCGAAGCGAGCGAGAATAGGACGCGTGCTCGAAGCCATACGCGTTGTATAATCCCGACAGATATCTGCAATCGTGGGATACATTCCAGGAGAAAAGTGGAGACGAGGAAAGCCGGGAAAGGAAGTTGTTCTGCGCTCAGGGTAAATTAAATTCAGCAAGGCGGCCGTGGGCGTCGATACGAGGCACACAAGTAGCGCGAAATTCGATCGGCTGGCAAGCGAAACGTGAAGCACGTACTCTCATCTGCGTGTGCACGTTCGGGGTGTGACGAGTCGAGGTTTCCACGGGAAGATGAGTTCCCGTAGCTCCGTCTACTTTGAAAAATTGTTGTCAGCTGGTTTTCAGAAAACTCGATTCCTCCTGTTCCATTTCGTTCCCCAGCCGTATTCTAGGGAAGAAGAAACGACCGGGTGGAACGAACAATTCGGGTTTACTCGCGGGCGTACACCGGTTTTCGAAGGGAAGTTGGCCCGCTGGCAGCTGCTGCCTTTGTTTGGCACCGAATCGGCGGAACTGTTGGTGTTCCAGAGCATTGCAAAAGCATTAAAGTCCCACCGTGATATTTCGTTGTCGGAGCAAATATTGCATAAATATTGGCAGCTCGCGCAGGGTACAAAGAACGAGGATAAATACGAAAACAGTGATATATGGAAGTCAAACAAGCAAGTTGCGCGCCCCCGTCGTCACTCCTAGCGTCTACCTGGATCCAATATAAATAAAACGATGGATTAATTTATCAGTTTTCGACGAAAGGAAAAAAGGAAACATCCCGGCCAGTCGAATCTATTGGATTGACATGCTGCAACTCGCAGAGGGGGAGAAAGGGACGAGAGAAAAAAAAAGAAAAGAAAAATTAGGGAAAAATATCGAAATTAATGAAATTGTTAAAATGACCGTAACACGAAATTGAAAATTGAACGCGTCAATTGTCATTTTTGCTTCGTTATTTTAGCCTTTCGGTTTGCATGATTTATTTATCACGTTTGAGTCCATATAATATTTTCGACTCGTATGCTCTGTTTCCAAAATAGCCTCCTATCCTAGGTGTATCCTATCCTCCGTGAAATAAGTCTATAACGGATTAAACGTCACTGAACTCCCGAAGCAGTCGCTTTTGAGGCCATCCCTGAATGAGGAAATCAATAGGGAAATTAATAGAAAAAGATGAAAAATGTCAGATAGAGGGAATAAAGGGAATGGAAAAAATCGTGGAACAAAGGAGACTCGTCGGTTACCTTTTGTCACTCCGGACAAGATACATCGTGATTTCTGCAAGCCTCACGATCGCGCGAAAGATATAAAGCAGCTCGTTCCGATGCGAGGTTTCATCGCGTGTACAAACTGTTATCTTTATTACGATCGTAACGGCGCGAGAAAATCGTACCGCAGCGATGATTTCGAACGGAGAATTTCGCTGCTATTTTATTTATCTCAGCCGGTCAATGAAATATTCAAATATTTCGCCCGAACTGCTCACAATGGAGCAACGAAGCAATACGGGTCCGCTCATGATTTATGACTTTACGTACGGAACGATCGACTGACTGGCGAGCTCATGTTTCTGAGCTTTCGGCTTTAAAAGATTTATAAGAATGCACCAAATGGTTCGTGCCGTCACTTTCGCGGGTATACATATTTGCGAGCGAAACCCGAAAAAGAACGCACGGACAGCGATATATATCTGCGACTAGGAAACGTGGTAAATACATGGACCAGAAAGTGTAAGATCGACGATGCAGTCGAGTATTTTTAGATCATTCGTGACAATGATCTATTCGGGTTATGGGTAAACAGAAATAACTATCGTTCTTTATAATTATCTTTATTATATTGTTGGGAAGGTATATCTTCTGTACTCTAACTGTACACAGGGAGAGATGAAACTAGAGGGATGAAACAGGATGTGCAATTGCAGTTCGTCCTCATCCTCTAATTTTTATCTACACATATTTATCTGTCAGCTAATTTAGCCTCTACATTAAATTCCCCTACTGTGAAGATCAATCTCTTGGAAGAAATAGATATGTCTTTGAACTATGCGTGGAAGAGGTTCCGGGAACACGTGAAGTATTTACTTCACGCTGTAGATAAAAATTAATAATAAATAAATAATTAAATAAATAAAATAAAACAGTTAGCGGTAAAACGCTTCTTGATTAAAATCTCCTATACGAGTTAACACAAGTTCGCCTACGAGCATAGAGTGAAAATAAAGCATTTACCTATCAGCTAATTTAGCCTCTGCATTAAATTCCCCTACTATAAAAATCAATCTCTTAGGAGAAATATATGTTTTATTTTCACTCTATGCTCGTAGGCGAACTTGTGTTAACTTGTGTAGGAGATTTTAATGAAGAGGCGTTGATAACTGTTTTAATTTATTTATTTATTTCATAATAATTTACAAGTAGTAGAATCCATTATTGTATAAACAAAAAATAAAAATACATCAGTTTTTTAAAGAGAGGAAGAATATATGGTATAAAAGTCGATATAGTCGATATAAATAATTTAGTTAGAGATTTAAGATCTGGTTTTTAAACGAAGAGATAATATTGCCAAAAAATTGAATGTTCGATGAGAAATTGTTTGCAAGATTATTTTCGCTAAATGCTGGTAGGCGAATGCGTCAAAAACGCATCCCTCGCTGTCTTATAGGGTGAGTCCCCTCTCTGAGACCTCGTCTTCACGTATCAGTAGCCTCTTCGGTTGAACTCCTGTCCAGACGTCCCAGCTTGGCGTCTAAACATCCCCGTCTGTGGCCGTTGTCCTAGGACCTGGGCAATATCTTCCTAGAACTCGAATGAAGAGCTTTCTCCCGCCAGAAGACAATGGGTAACCGTAAAAGTTGCCCACAATAATTATCTTTATTCTTTTCTTAGGAAGGTGTATCTTTTGTATTCTAACTGTACGCAGAGGGAGAGAAAACTAGAGCGATGAAGAAGGCTATGCAATTTCAGCTCGTTAAGACGTATCTTATTTTCAACAGGGTCGATTAGAATAGGTGTCTAAACACATCCGCTATTGGGACGATTTATTGTACATTTGTCGAGACACGTCTGATTACTCAATTTCGCGAAGGGTAACGCTGGAAGGGTTCGGATTAGCTGTTTCAAATCTTATTACGGTGGTCCCTCGAGGGCAGATTAATTAACACCCCCGAGTCGTGAGACCCATTCTGATACGAGTCGACTAAGGCACCAGTGATAATCACACTGTTTCAACGAAGATGCGTTAAATACCTTCAAAAATTCACCATTATCGCGGTATTATCCTCACCCTCGCCGATAGATGGATTCTTACTTGAAGGAGATCGAGGAATTTTTCTCGAGTTTCCTATATGTACAATTTCCAAATCTTTCAATAGTATCTCCGTCTAAGGCAGGGCCTGATGAGCCCACTAGCAGGCCCAGGATGAAACGCACCCCTTCCTTTTTCTTTCGTCCCTTCTAACTTCGCGAGCATATCAATACCTGTGACCAACCGACATCACAACCGTGGGTGAGGACCCCTCGCAATCATAAATCCTGTTTTGTCCGAACCCTTCTCCGAGAGGAACATGTCTGACGATGTTTACCGTCTTTTTACAAACGCAAACTAGTTCACAAGATTTGGGTACGGACGCATCCGTCGATGCGAAAAAGAAAACAGACGTTTTGTTTCCACTCTTATCGAGGGTCCCGTGTCAATGGGGCTTGGTTTATGTCTTTACGACCAGCCCCCCATGACGCGGGGGTTGGCCTTTGGTCTTTGAGTGCGAATGGAGAAAATAGGTATATGAAATTCGGGATTTTATCCATGGAGATAAACGTTTAAATAAATTCGGGATAATTTGGTTCGTCTGTTGAGGATTTTCAATCTTTTATTAAGGATTAATTCGAATGATATTTTGGCAGGTCTAGGTGTTCGTGAGTTATGGGACACTGGTCGCAAAGAAATATACCCTTGTCCCCTAGACTTGGGCCTTAAATCTTTAAGTACAGCTGTAGAAAATAGGCATACAGAGTCCAGGGTTCTTGATGGGGGTGAAGGTTTAAATGCATTCGGGATAATTGCCTCTTCATCTATTAAAGATTTTCAATCTTTCACCAAGGATTAGCTCGAGTGGTATTTTAGGGAACCAAGGTGTCCGCGAGTCGTAGGATGCTGGTAATAAAGGAATAAACCGTTGTCTACAACAATAATTAAAGGAATAAACTGGTAGTAGAAGAACCCCTTAACTCGGGCTTCCAATTTCTAGAAATAATTGGAGAAAACGAACAAAACCTATCACATATTTACACCCTAAACCTACTATTTTGTAACACGTAATTAAACACACAGGAATAACAATAAACGAAAAGAATATAACAAGATACGAGACAACGCGTATTTTCTTTCATGCGGCATCGCGCGTCTCGAAGGGTTGAAAATCGAGCCGGAGGTAAATGGCGAGTGGTCCGGTATCTGCAGCGTTGAAACACGGATAACAAACTGCGATAAAATTCTCCAAATTCCATTCGCATTTGTATCGTATCGCGATATCCTTCGCGGATCGGATATTTCTTCGCTGCTTTACATCGTCGCTATTTTCTCTCTGCGGATCCACCGATCCGCGAGCTTCCGCCGCGAGAGGAAAGGGAATTTGCTGGGACCCGAAGCACCGTCTGTCCCCCGGGTTACGAATCGATAATTAAGCCGCGAATGAGCGTCGGGCCAAGCATTCGCGCTTTCGCGAGATAACTCGCCACGGTGTCGGAGAAAGAGGAGCCAACCAGTATCTCTCTCTCGGAACACGTAAAAGTGTTTCTATACGTGGACGATAAAATTCCCGAGATTACAAGCTGCACCGGCACTTCCTTTCTGCGCCCCGAGGCGTTCCCTTATCAGCATACTGCGAAGCGGCACAATAAGACGGAAATCTGGTGGAAAGAACGGATACCGTGCAACGAGACCGAGCCTCTATCGTGGAAATAAAAGTAGCAAGTAACGGCTTGTAGACGGCGCAAGAATAGGTGGCTGGGATGCACGGTTCTAATATGCAATACGCAAACACCTCGTACTCGGCTCGATCGCACCGCACAACCGACATTCCCTTTCCGCTCGAGGAGAGACGTCTTCGAATAGTCGAGGGTATAACGGCTGGAAACAGTCAACCAGCCGGCTATGTAAATGCGCCACGGCCAGCCCCGTTGTTCTTCCGGCGTCACATTACTTTCCTTGCCGTTGGATGACGTCGCTGCGCCTCAGACCTCTGATGGCCACCATCAATTACGAAGACATTGATAAATCCCGCGGCATTGTCGAGGACCGGTCCTCGTCCTTCGCTCGTCGAGGCCGTGTCGTACTTCACGGACGAGTGTACCGGCTAAGAGGGTGTACACTTTTGGCCAATGGCTGCGGCGTTAGACCGACTCCGTTCGATTCAGACGGGTCACCTGCCGCATTGCTGGCTCCCCAGGTTGCTGGAGCAAGTCGATAGTCGAAAAGTGGCATTCGTAAGGGTTGTCAATGGCGAACGAGTATCCCGTGAATCTCGCTTTATCGACTGATTTTCTAGTATTAATTGACTCGTGGAGTTATGGACGATCTTTAACTCCTTGCACTCGTATGTCACGCTGCAGGTGACGATGCTAATTTACTCTGAAACTCGTATATCAATTTATACTGATAAAAATAAGTGAACAACTTTGAAAATAAATCGAGTGCAAAGGGTTAGCCCATTTGTATCGTGACTCTACTTTCGGTGCCATGTGCAGGCATCAGCGACGATCAACTGACGATTGGCCCGTGTCAGTATTTACTCATAATGGCAGTTAAAAAGATTTTCACAGTAAGAGTGAAATTTACTAAGAATATAACGAACCGATGCAGGTGAGATGCTCACAAAAGGGATCAAACGCACGTGGATCTGTGGCATATACTCAGCAACTGGTAGTGGAAAAAAGTCAGCTCGCGGATTATTCCGCGTTCGGTGATAGACGACAGTCGTGTCTTGCGAATATTCTTAGATGCAAATGGGTTCAGAAATAGGTCCCAGCCTTTTCGTTTTTAACCCTTTGCGTACAGGACGGTTCAAAGTTGACCGTACCTTGGAGAATTGCCATTGCCAGTGCATATTTCTACCTAATCGCTATTTTCGTCGATAGCACTCCAAGATGTCAACTATTAGACATACGAGGCCATAGCGCTGCGTTTACGCGAGACACACATTTGGGTCTTTCATCTCTATCAGCCGTTTTCACCAAACGCATATATCTGTCCGCAGTCCGCAAAGGGTTAACTCGTCAATTTCCAATTGATCGTCCTCGTATTTTTCTAACAAATAAAGTATCCACTTTGACATATTCCTGTCACGTTAGATCGAGGCACCCAGGGTTAGGTTTCGCAGATAAAATTGAGAAGATTGGAACGAAAGGAAACGTCGAATCCAACAATAATAGACGGGGTACCGCGAGAGGGTTAGAACTGGGGAATCGTTCGTGTCTCCTAGGGAGCAGGGATGTTTTACGATACCGTATATGTTATATGAAGGCGATACTCGAGTCACCTAACGATATCCGCGACAACGTGACTCCGAAGCTATCGACTGGGATACCTATAGCAACGTTCAGGTCCGCCCCAGCCGTAACCCTGCACTCGAGATGAAATCCATCTTAGACGGAGGAACTATCGCGCTAACAAGCTTCTCGGGAAAAAATTGCCAGTACCTATACTTGGACGGCCGACTCTTTGCTCACCTGCCAAAATTTTTGCTCACCTCGACCTCGAAACTCCTCGTCTCTCGGTCGTTTAACGAGCCGAGTTTTCTCCCCCAAGACGATTAAAAGTTGAGCGAGGAAACGACATTGAAGAGGCACGACCCTTCCGGGATCGGCTGGTGAAATTTCTACGGTCTAGATAGTAGAAAGGGTTAGCGTGGAAGGAACGGCAGTCGGGTGATGGGGTGCCGTAGGTTGGATTCGGGTGCACGAGACGGGGAAGGGCGCGAGCGGGCTAGACAGTAAAGTTCCTTCTTTGTCGGACGGGCGCGGTGAATAGCGTGCGGAGGCAGACGGACGGGTTAAATTTGCATGGACGCTTGTCTGCGTTTCCAATTTCACGCATGCACACATCCAGCAGTACCGATAATAAACGGCGCCAGTTTTGGCATAAATCAAGGCCACAAATCCTGCCGCGCCTTCGTCAGTTGGGAGAGCCAGTGCCCCCTCAGGATATATTCGCCACTCGTTCGCGCACGATCCTCGCCACTCTCCGTTCCACCTTTCCCTTTCTACCCTCTTCCCCCTTTTTCTTCATTTTTCCCCCTTCCCCTACTCCTTTTTTGTTTTCGCCCCTTCCTTTTTTCCCCGTCCGTTTGGCCACCCCTCGACCGTTCCTTTCTCCCTCGCTCTTCATCGACAGACGGATTAATCCAACATGGAGAGCTAAACAAGCAGAAAGTACGCTTACCTGCCGTCGTTCCGGCGGGAGAGAGGAAATATCTGTAGAATTTCACTCTCGGCCCCCGTCCGGTAATCCCCGGTAGGCCGTTTGAACTGGACGTTTGAATGGCGCGGCTTATTAAGATCCGTGTTTTTCGTGGCAGCCTGCACGCTCCTGCCCCATGCGAGTTTTCGAATCGCGAGCAAAAGAGCGACAGCCTGATAGTGTTTGAAGTATTATGCATTGTTAGCCCGGATTACCTATTTCGCGTTTTCGACCATTGCGTTTCATTCTTCCGCGCCCTGCGTCACCCCTATTTCAATGTCCCCTTGTCCCCCTCCCTTTTCGCTTTATTTCCTCCGTCATTTGTTTCCCAATTTTTCATCTACCTGTTTCTACCTGTTCCTCTTCGTTTCCTTCCTTTTTTCCTTCTTTTTTCCCTTCTTCTTGTCACGCCGTTAGTTGTAATCAACGATTCGATGCGACGGCGGCTCGATACGGCTCGGGTTTTAAACGGTTTCGCCGGGAGAGGCGGGAAACCGAGGGTGAAGCAATTAACGGCGTCCGTTGTCAGATTATCCGAAAGTAGTTTAGGTAATCGCTTCTGTCCACGACGCGTTTCGCAGGAACGATTCGTCTGCAAGTTGACCACGGCCTGGAAGGTGCTCTGGCTGGAAAGAAACTAGCATCTATCGTGGCACGCTGCAATCTCACGATCTTTCCGACCGTTGTCGCGAGTATACGGGATAGAAGCGAACTTCGATTAATTGATAGCCGCTAATCGAGAGGACAGCCGGCGCCGAGCCGGTGTGGCGCAATTAAATAAACATTCGAATGAATTTCCGCGCAGTTACGAAACGGCCGCAAAATTTGCAACGTTCACCGGTTGTTATACAGTGTCATCGTGTGTCTCGGGTATTTACCGGGCAAGCAGAATTTTCGCGGCTACCATATCAATGGACGGGCATGGCGCGCGCCCTCTCATTAACGTTTTACGATGATCCAGCCCATGAAATGCCCCGTCGCTCCGCTAATAAATTCCCCGTCGCCATTAACGTTAAAAGAAATAGCCGCGCGATACATCTTCCCGTTATACAGCCTGGTTTCGCGTTATAACTACGATATTCAAATCGGGCTGATTGCGTGCCGGCATTTTGTATTCGTGCCGTGTACAAACTTAGTTACCGAGGGATCAGTTCCGGCGAAGATGGCGATTGGGGTGGAACGTAGTTTGGACGTGCTTTGAACGACGTCTAATTTCTTTCAGTCGCGATAACGAGAGATTTTCCCTTCCCTTCTTTTCTTCTCCTGCCCCTTTGTTTGTCCCGTTATCGTCCCGTGGATTCGTCTTCCCGGGCAAGCTAATGCGTTTCGAATTCCACTTTGGTGACCCGGCCATACACGCTTGAAACTTCGTCCCCGAGTCGAATTCCCGTTCTGTGTACACGAATGTTTCGCTGTTGCAATGTTCCGCTATCCGAGCGTGCTATTATCCGACCGGCATATTTCCCTCGTTGCTTTAATATGAAATTGGTGTTGTACGCTGTTGTTAACACCGTTGCGTGTAATGGCGTTATGGGAGAAACGGGTAATAATAACCGTGCAAGTGGAACGAGAGATAGTTTCGGCTGGCAGAAAATCGCGCCAGTCTTATAAGAACGTACAATTTCGCGAAATTTTTACTCGTCCGGTTCAAAATTTCATTCGCGAAGAAATTTCGTTATTTTATTTTATTCGCGAAGACGAAATCGTACGGGATTTATGTGTAATTGAAATTCTAGCTGGTCTCGGCTGTTGCGGAGCACGATGAAGCCAGTGAAACGTGGAAAGATTAGCGTTCACCGTGTTGTCTATTAATTCGGATACTGAAAATTCCGTCGAGTTTAAATTATTATTCCTCGAGTGGCTTCGCGTGGAATCGCAACGAGGCGTGGGTAATCAGTGTCGATATATATGCAAATATTCGACAAACGTCGATTTACCGTTATCGTTGGCGTAATCGGAATTTTTCTATTACCGAGATTAATCGCGCTTCGCTCTCTCGGGAGCTTATAAAAAGGACACGGTTTCGCTTTCGCGCATTTCGTCTGGAAATTATCCGCTAAGTGTAAAACGCGAATTGATCGTGGATTGTAGTGGAAACACGTCCGATAGAGGAGTTTATTCCGCCTTCCGTCGAGTTTGGTGAATGGATCGAAATAAATTATTTATGAAGAAGAACCGTGACGTACCGCGAGTGCGTACCATTTGCATAACGATTAACTCCGTGAAACGTTAAATACGAAATTCGTTTGGAATATGAAACGCGAAGCATCGGTCGGGTGTTTTAATTCGCGTAATAATCGCTTCGGTCTACGAATCACTCGCGTAATACACGTGGCTGATCTGACACGGCGTCCTGACACGAGAACTCGAGTACGCCAGTGATTAGTCGGCAGTGCGTTGAAACGGAGGATTAAATACGCGAGTAGACGTTAAATAAAAGTCCCTTTAATATAATTTTTCCCTGCAAGTTGCTATGACAAAGTTCACCTTCTCTCTTGATATCCTGCCGTGTGTACAGACGATGAAGGAAGAGCCTTTTGTCCCGTGACTTTCTCTTTTACACCGTGAGGATACCATGGTGGGATTAATTCCGAGATAAAATTCGTTCCCGGCGATTCTACCTCCGTTTCTTAATTAAATCCAACGGAATAACGCGAGTACGAAGTCGATGCTTCCGCGAGGAAAAATTTCTAAAATTTCACCCACGGCGAGGTCGATTTTAATGGCACAGGCGCCACGTTTCGAACGTCAAACATGGCGGTTCGAGTCGGTAGCGTGTCCGTTGGATCGCCATTGTACCCAACGGGGAAGGAATCGTCTCGAATTGCGATTCGGTTCAATGGCATATCGTGTACGTCGTTGTTATGTGCCTCGTAAAATTTTAACTTTCCTTCTTCCCCTTTTCGATACTCAGCCGATAACAGGCACCCTCTTGGCCTCCAGTACGCGATGTACTCCCGCGGAACTTAAAACAGTTATCCCCATAACAATTTACCGAGTTACCACTGCGGCGCTGCCTATGATGCGAAATTTTTCCAACTTTCCGCTAAACACGTCTCTCATCGACCGGTGAAAGAGAAAATGAAGAAAATAAAGGAAATGAAAGAGAAAGGTGAGCAACTGTGGCCGCAACTTTCTCTGACAAAGGATTTACTGTGCGCAAGGCGAACTACTTCAATTTTTCGGCATTGCACGTTCCATGTCGGCCTCTATTTTGCAAGAATCGCTTAAAAATAGCTTTTACCAGGTTAGGCAGCCGTGAGATTATTAAGGCAATCTGATAGTCCCAAGTTGATGAAAACGTGTGTGAATTTGGATGTTGATTTGCAAGATTCTGCGTTGAAAGTGGGATTAACTCACAGTCGGATTGTTTCAGGTATATTTATTATTTCTTTATATCTGTTTTTCTGATTTTTCTTCAGGGAAAATTAACGTGAGCTGGTTCTAATGAGGTTTTGTAGGATTTCATTGACTATAATTATTCTAGTGGAAACTAAATAATAAAATAAACTCTACATCCTAGAGATATGGGGGCGATCCCTTCCACTGTGTTTTGTCTTTTGTCAGCGCAGGTCCTTTGTCTTCCATTTTCTGGAGACGTCTTTGACCTGCGTGGCCCTAAACAGACAGTCCAGTTCTAACCGTTTCGGGTTTTCCTGTACCAGTTTTCGTTCGTTTAATATATATCTATACAGTTTTTCCACCGTTTCCACTGGCTACTATTTCGTTGCATTATAACCCCTTAATATTAATACAAAGAGTGAATGTGTTTGATCGAATGTGGCGTGTTTGTCTTGACTTTCTGATTTTCATTGCCTTCTATCTCGTGTCTTCGTATATTTTATGTATTCGCTAGCCTTTCTGTGGTATTGGAAGTTTAGAGCTTGGATCATTTCGGGCCTATATGTCCTTCATATGATATGCCCTGATTTATAGACTCTTAGTAGACTTAGGACTTAGTAGAGCCTAGTCCAAGCGGTGCCAGAGTGGTTTGAGTGTCATGAGACGCTGGTAATAAAGAAATAAAGCAGGCTCCCGTTGATTCGAACCGATTTCTCGGCTTTGTTGGGCACGAACGTACAGAATAAACAGTATTGTCACTCGGTAAATCCCCACAGGACGTGGTTCGAGTTTAATCAGGATTGCGTGAAATTTCTACCGATTACGCGAATATTTAGCAGTTTCAATTACGGTCTTAGTCGAGGAAGAAATTTCGTCTGGTGGAACAGGATCGAACAGAGCGTAATTCGCAGGATACGAGAATAGCAGTGGAAAGGATATGGCATAAGTCATACCCTGACCCATTTGCCACGCACTTGGATGTGCAGTGGGTCTCGTATGAATTGTTAAGTCGGCTGCGTTCGCAGCTCGAGGACAATTAAACGTCTAATTTTCGGTTGGTGTCGGGCGCACAAGGTATTACGGTGATTCGAGCGCGACTACCCCAGCTACTGACATACACGCCGCAACCTTGGTGGATGACGAACACGCTGCTGGGAAGTGACAGTAGCTAATTAATTAGTATCAAATGTAACTCCCTCCGCAACGGTATTCTATCCGCCATGCCGCTTGTTACACTGCGCAGCATTTGATACAGCCGGTGATTAAGCGAGCAGACGGAAAATCCTAACTGGTTCGCAGTTGCTGTACACGCAAACTCAATTCCAAGAGAGAAATTGCGAAGTTGTAGAGATACCTCGACGCGTGCTGTTTATTATACGCACCTCGATCGCGAGATTAAAACACGTGGGTTCGATTACGTACCCGGAGAACTCGTCACGTGGCACGTTCCTGCGCGAAATTTGTACAGTCCGGCTGGAAAACCGCGGTACAGACAACTGGAAACGATTGTACGCGTAAAAACAAGTCGAAACGGTGGAATGATATTTGTTCGTTCGAGTCTTCGTTTTCGAAGGAAACGAGTTTAAAATTGCTAGGGGGCAGCGCGCGATATAACTCGCGGTCACCCGACGAATTTCCAAACTTATTTATTTCGAAAACGAAGCCTCGAATGGAAAAATTTTATTCTTCCTTTTCGACTCGTTTTTGCTCGCAGATTTATTACGCGATCGGTCGGAACAGCCACTTTTGGAGGAGCCCGTGTATCCGGTGGTATTGTTAACCGTGGGGAATTTAAAGTCCTCCGAGCACACTTGCGCTGTTGCTTAAATATTTGAAGAGTATTTGGTAGAAAAATATTTGACTTCGCTCGATGTGTATCGCTGATTTTAGCCGGTGCCCGCGGTGCGCAAACAGGTGACCCGTTGCAACGATTATTCATGGCTAATTCGATAAATCGTCCCGATAAACAGGAAACGTGTTCCC
Organism: Eufriesea mexicana; assembly: GCF_001483705.2. Taxonomy (NCBI): domain Eukaryota; kingdom Metazoa; phylum Arthropoda; class Insecta; order Hymenoptera; family Apidae; genus Eufriesea; species Eufriesea mexicana. Next base: position 337,881 of record NW_016908524.1, on the reverse strand, counting down.
CGCTGAATGGCAAGACGATCGATGAAAGCCCATAATCTTGATTGCGTGTTAGCCTTTTTCGCATCGATGGACTATCAAAAGCTCCGGCACGATTATCCTTTTCCGCGAAAAATCATCGATCCATCCATTCGTGGAAACTTTTTTTTTTTCGAAACGTTTCTGTACCGGATTTATACCAGGGATAAACGCGACATCCATAACGACACTCGCGCGTTACACGCGCTTGCACCCCATACACACGCGCATAATACTGTCATCTACAGCGACGCTCCTCTCCAGCTGTAAGATCTGACGGGACACCGACTAGGTAAATTTCTGCTGTCGATATTTTTGTCTTTCCTCGTTATTTCTATTCCCTCGATTTTTCTACTCTGTAACGTAGACCAAGAGCATCCGATCATTCACGAGGGAATAAATAAATTTTTGCAGCGAACTGTAGGCGTGCAACGATGGTGTCAGGCATGTTGCAGGTCAATGAGGATTCTCAGGTCTCGTGAACATTGACTATTATAGGGCTGTGCTTTGAATTTAATAAGGATTTAGGAAGGACCCTTTATTTTCTAAAAAATTTCAGTCTTAAACAAAATATAGTAGCAAGGATATTATTATAACTCAAAAGAACACGCACATTATTTTATATCTGTATCAGTATATTTGCATTTTTTATTGATAATAAACCTTATATATTTCGTTGTTGTACAATTGTGTATTGGTTTGAATAATAATAATTTGTTAATTTTTGTTAGCTTTGGGAAGTGGTTGAAAAGAAGAATACATTTTAAGACGTTCTATTTAGATCTCGTTATTTAACAGTAACGAGATAGTTCTTTACGTGCGCACTCTCACAACTTCCTGTGTAATGACAAAATACCAAAAAACCAGTGGCTCATATTTGGTAAACCCGGAGTCAGTATTTACATGTAATTTACTTAGGTGTGGTTAATGTTCTATATCGTATTAACATAATTTAATTTAACTTAATAATAATTTAATAATACGCATTTTAATAAACGCTGCAATTTTATTTGAGAAATTGCAACAGATATGGTATCGAATATTATAATATTATCGTACTCCTATGGTACCTTGCAAGTTTTCCCAGTGCCTTGTAAAAATACCTTGAAACAAAGTATAATAGCCGGGATACTAATCTAACTCACAAGGACATGCACATATCTCTATAAATATATTTGCATCTTTCATTGATAATAAATTTTATAAATTTCGTTGCTATACAACTGTATTCGCATAGTTTCCATCGCATTTTAATAAACGCTGCAATTTTATTTGAGAAATTGCAACAGATATGGTATCGAATATTATATTATTATCGTACTCCTATGGTACCTTGCAAATTTTCCCAGTGCCTTATAAAAATACCTTGAAACAAAGTATAATAGCCAGGATACTATTCTAACTCACAAGGACACGTTCATATCTGTATAAATATATTTGCATCCTTCATTGATAATAAATTTTATAAATTTCGTTGCTATACAACTGTATTCGCATAGTTTCCAACGCATTTTAATAAACGCTGCAATTTCGTTCGAGGAATTACAACTATATTATATTGCAACTTACAAAAATGTACAACTACACAACTGTATAATATTGTAATTAATAATAATAGTATTATAAATAATAATTCGTGAGTTAATAGTATTCGTTGCTCCAAAATATCTCTCACAATTTGCCCCCTATGAAACTCGATCTACCCTATCTGCTTGGGGTTCGTTCTATTCGCTGAATTGCCTCGAGAGATAGCTGAAAAGTGGGCCTTTCATCTGGCCCTTTCATAACTTCATTTCTGCCACGAATGCAAGCTCGATTCGAAAGAATGCAAGCACTATTTGTACCCGAGGAATGTGGACGCGCGGCACGCGCGAATTTAAGACGCGGCACTATAATTAGTCTAGGCGTGAGAACGAGAGGTTTCGGGCTGCCGGTTAAACAGGCTATTAGCAGCAGCTGTTACGTGACATCGGCGCGTCTTGGACAGTATTTGATGTCGCGGCTTATACGCCCGTGTGCTCTTCTTCTTCCCGTGCATACTCTCTCTCGCTCTCTCTCGCCTCTCTTGTAACTCCTCTGGTCGCAAGCCCCTCGTCTCCTCTCAGCTTCTTCGCTTTTCCTCCGCATCGCGCGCATCCTCCGGAGGCCGTAGCCGCGTCTGATTAACTTGCTATGAAATTATCCAGCGACTTGCCCCGGCCTCTTCCCTCTATAGCCGCCGAACAACAAACCATCCCTTTCTATCGGTCTCCGTTGCAGCTTGGTAACAGTTTCACACCCTATAGTCGAACTATCCATTCACTCAGCCGTTTGGCAGGCATACCGTAGCGGTTACTTGTCCGATACAAGCCTCTGCAGTCGCAACTACAATTCCCGTGTGCATCTGTAAGGAGTAGTCGGGTCGTGGCGTAGAGCGAGCGAGAGAATGAGAGACGAAATGGAGAGGTAGCTAGCTAACTGTATGTACGACCTCGTGGCTCCCGCGTGCGGTAATAGCGGTGGCTACGGTGTACCAGTCAAACGCATACCGTATTGATTTTAATATCTACGCCACGAAGGTAGAGGCGACCATGAGACCCGAAGAGCTGGCGAAAACCACGCTGGATAACTGGTTACATAGCCAGAGTACTCCGGCGTCTACGGTCGCCATTAGCAGTTCCGATCCCTTTCTTTCTCTATCTCCGTCGTGAAATAAAGGACCGTCGAGTCTTGCAAGTGGTCGGCTCTCTTCGGCGAGGAAGCTACGGAATTATCCACAGGCGCAGGTAGCATACGCGACACTCGCCTAGACTTCTAGCCTTTCACCTGGTCGAGGGAGAAAGGGTTGAGAGTGAGCGGAGGATCAGATACGATTTTCCGCTTCTCCTCTTCTCGATCTCTCGAGATAAACGGCCACGCGTGGCAGCTCGGAACGAGTGTTTAGAGTTTTCGGGCAGGGTAGGGTAGCATTGTAAGCTCGGGTAGCATTGTCGTAACGCACGCTTGCTCTTTCATCTCGCTGGTCTCGTTCGCAAGGCGGAATGCTCATTTCGCGACATCCCCGTTTCATCCGTGGAAGGGTGTGCTCCAAAGGGGGGAGTAGGACGGGTGTGAACCGGCGACAGGAGTGCGCTACAAAGGGGTGCACGTACCGAAGGACGCCGATACGTTACCGAACCGTGCAGGGGAGATGACGCTTTTACAACAGCCATAAACGCCTCGTGTCGGTGAGACGTCGGTGAGAAGGCACCTGTGGCTGATGCACGACGCGACGTTGCCGCAAAGTCTGCCGCTTTGCGTACACTCCAGCGACGCGTTAAGGATCTATGGAAATTTCTTGGCTGCGGTGCAGTGGCGGTGGCTGCCACGCCGATGTCGACGGGCGGCCATTGGCCTCCCGACCGCGCTCAAAATGCTCTCCCTCTTTCTCTCTCTCCCTCTCGCTCTCTCTCCTTCTGTCTCCACCTATCCGTCTATCTATCCGTGTATCTGTCTCTCTGTCTTCGTGTCGCTGTATTCGGAACACGGTGTTAAAGGATACGAGACAGTGTTTTAACTCAATTTTCCGATACCATCCGAAGGAGAGGGGTAATTTGCAGGGTCCAGCTTGGTGGGACTCGGTTAACAGACGCTATGTTAAAATTCTACTTCAGCGTTTAATTGCGCCCTTAGACCGGTCTGAATGTGGGCTAACGAGTAGCCGGAAGTACAATAGTTGCTGTGGAACACGTCGCGGTTGGAATTAATCTGATTTGTCGGTAAGGCAGAGGTGGGGAGGGAGCAAGTCGTAGTTGGAGAATTTAATGAGAATTAATCGAGTTGGAGTATTAGACGATTGATGGAGACTCGGAGACAATGCGGACGTCTGTTGAACGTTCTAACTTCTATCGTCACTCTGTCCCCGTTCAGCACGTTAGCGATGGTTGAAACGCGATTTCTGACAAGCGGAAATTTATTGCCCATCGTAAAGAATTCGTTAATAAGCATTTCGGCCGAGTGCTTGCCGTTATCTCTCGAACATACGGGCCGAAACTGTTCCAGAAATTACTGCGATTAACCATTACGCGAATATTCTTTCCACCTATCGAATATATTTATTTATTTATTTATTTCAACTCACCGTCTTTTTATGTTGTAAATTCAATAATTTCCTAATTATTTTGCCTCCATTAAAAATTCGATTTTTGCATAATTGTCACCTACAGTGATTTTAATAATTTATACATTTTATTTGCAAATTCCAATTATGGAACATTCAGGTCGAAACTGTTCCACAAATAACTATAATTAACCATTACACGAACATTCTTTTCAAAATAATTATAGGAAATAGAAATTCATCTGTCGAATATATATTTATTTATTTATTTATTTATTTCAACTGATCGTCTTTTTATACAATAAATTCAACACTTTTGTAATTATTTTGCCTGCATTAAAAATTCGAGTTTTCGATAATTGTCACTGACAGTGAATTTAATAATTTGTACATTTTTTAATAAATTGCAACTATTTTATTTATATCTCCATTTTCATAACTTAATTCTCCGATACGTTTTTTAATGAAAATTCAATAAAATGTTAGAGAAATATTTGTTAAAAATGTAATTTTAATATGAATATCTTTGAGGTTGAAAATACACGTATGATAAAGGATGTGAAATTAATTAACGGTTATCGGTTACGAATAGCCATGCGCAATATTTTCCCTTGAAATAATTAATTAAAAACTGTTATTTATTTTACATACCGCACAGAATTGGAACAGTACAAACCGATACGAAAATCTACCAGGTTCCTAACCGAAACCTACGTTTTCGTTCGTTTCGATTCCCGATACCAGTTATCCGGAAAATAATAATTCTCGAAAACTATTTAGACGATCCGGATTCGATATTATAACAGCCTTCAACCCTTCGCGGAACATAATTAACGGTTGGAAACTCGAGCTGAAGTGCTCTGCGTCTGTAATACTCTGTAGTGACCCATTGAGCGTGTCGGCACTTTTGTTCTGTTTTCTGCAACACCCACACGGATTTAGCACAAAGCTCGTCTAATAATACAGAGATGGCAATATCGCGGGAGCAGTTTCCTGAAGGGATAAATTCTTTGACCAAGCTTCGACTAGGTACGATATATACGCATTGCCTTACGAGTTCCGTTTAATTGCACGTAACTTGGCGCAACATCCTGACTTAGATGTCCGTACTTTCCAGCCAGTCATAAACGCTTTTGTTCGCGTAATATCGCAGAGTCTCTCGTGCTTCGTGATGCATCGTTACGCTTCAACGAGGGAGCCTCTCTGATCGCTCTTTCCAAAACAAACTCGTCAAAAATAATTTAAATAATTATTTCCCCCCTTCACTGTTATTTTTATCATTTCCCAAATTTTTATTAATTTCCGTTCAATTTCGGGGTACCACGTGGCGTTTATCAATCTTAACCGCGACGAAGTGGAGGAAAAATAAGAACGGTGCTAAATGACGACAGAATTGGCGAATGTGGATAGTAACGAAGCTGGTACGTTTTACCGGCTTCGTGTAAATTATACCTGTAATTTGTTTGCCTGGTCGGGGTTCGCGTGTAAGTTGATCGAACGAAAGTCGGAAAGTTGATGGAATAAAACGGTTTGCAAACATTTTCGGGGGATGTTTTGGAACAATGGCGAAGTTCACGAGCGACATGGTATGAATCCGACCAAACCGACCACGTAGCGATGAGCATGCGATAAAACCAATGTCGACAACGTGTTTACAGTTTTATGGGGTGTCGGCTAAATGCAACGCGGTGTACAGACCTTAATAACTCTCGCGTGATACGAGAATAGAAATACGCCGGAGATTTACTGGTGTGCAAGTATTTCCATTCTCTATAAACGGCGAGAACGTGCGCGTGCGCGAGAAATTTACATCCATTCAGTTTAATTGAATCGTTTAATACTCAAAGCTCTCGAAAAATATCATTGTTCGAATATCGTATTGCCCAGAGCACGGTAACAAGGTGTGCGATTGCTATTGTGTAACGTGGTCCGAATTATTACAACGGGGCTGGCAAAAAAATTGGCAACGATGCGAGAATTTTCAAATTTTCCTCCGGGTTGCTAGAAAGTACGAATTATTGAAAAGGAGGTGCGCGGAAATATTCGAATCCGGGAACCTTTTTGCGAGTAATGGATAAATACGAATTGCAATTTTAATTGTTGAAACGGAGATAATTATTGATAGGGATTTATCTGCGAATAATTAATAAATATTATATATAATAATTTAAAAATTACCAATCCTCGAGTTTCAGAATTTTCTTCTTACTCGGAATTAAATCTTGAAATCTTAATTTTTTTTTGAGTTACGAATAAGTACGAATTATTGGAAAGGAGTTGCGCAGAAATATTCTAATCTGGGAATCTTTTTGCGATTAATGGATAAATACGAATTGCAATTTAAATTGTTGGAACGCAGCTAATTATTGACAGATATTGTTCTGAAAATAAATAATAAATATATATAATAATTAAATTTAATGTATAATAATAATTAAAAAATTATCAATTGTCGTGTTTTCGAATTTTCTTCTTATTCGGAGTTAAATCTTAAAATCTTAATTTTTCTTTGGGTTACGAGTAAGTACGAATTATTGCAAAGAAGTTGCGCAGAAATATTTGAATCTGGAAATTTTTTTGCAAATAATTAATAAATATATATAAT
>NW_016908524.1:243563-331130 GCF_001483705.2 Eufriesea mexicana | reverse complement strand
ATATATAATTTAATATATAATAATTAAAAAATTACCAATTCTCGTGTTTTAGAATTTCCTTCTTACTCCAAATTAAATCTTAAAATCTTAATTTTCCGTAGACCAAGAAGATCGTTAGTTATATAAATTTCTTCGACGGAAATGAAGATTTATTCGCGAAGATTTGAGAATACCTTAATACATCGTTAAATTTAGAGCGATAAAAAGGTGCACTTGTAAATTCTTCGGCCGGTAATAAGCATCTGGAGTACCGCAGACAATCGTAATAGTTAATGGGTAAGAAATAATTATATAGAGCCGAGCATTTCCACTACGCTTATTGCTGCTAATCCTGATTTCCGTCATAACGAAGCCCTCAAATTAAGGGCTAACAAGCAGAAGAGGTTTACTTCGGTTACGACTCCATCACGATTCCGTGAAACGTCGATAAAATCGCGAATAATCCATACTCTGCCAATTTGCGATATTTTCCAGAGGATTATTTAGATTCGCGATTTTCGGCTTGCAAACAGGCCCGTCATCCTCTGTTCATTTTTCCCGATGACGATCGATTTTTCTCCTCGACGCTGAATCTTCTTGCCGCGTACAAAATATCGCGCCGAAATATAAGAAAAAACACCTTACATTAAGCTTACTCTGTGCTATTAAGTTTAAGCAGCTTCCAGCGTACCGCAGGAAAGCTATGGCTCTAATAGGATGTACTCGCCTTGTGTACTTCAACCGAGTGAAACACGAATTTATATTCACTGTTCTTAACGTTCCGTCTTCCTCTCCTTTTGCCTGCCGTTTAGTTGAATTTAGTTTAGTCGAATTGCGCGAATTTTTCCCATTAGCGACGAGTTAACCATGTCACGCGTCGGCCGAAGGAATAATTTCGTTTATTAAATAAGCACGCAGATTTAATAAACGTTTCATTCGTTTACACGCTATGAGAAACTACCTGTCGTTGTTCAATTTTCACCGTTAAGTGCGAATTATCGGAGGAGTAATTTACTTCCATCCGTTCGTTCGAGTAATTAGCGAACACGTAATTAACGAACGCGATTAACTCGCATTCAAACGTGACACCTTTCATACTCGCGTAAAAACTCGCGTATCCACGTATCATTCGTATCGATCCCAGTGTGGCAAGCGGTCGAGGATTTTCCTCAAAGTTCATCGAGTTACTTAGCCCGACGTCTTCGTAAATAAGCGTTGTAACAGCGGGCAAAGACGAGGGAAATTTCATAACTCAGACTTAAACGAAACTTGGGAATTACGAGTGGATTTAATTCTCCGGCTCTCTGATTACAGAATCGAGTTTGTTGACGATATCAAGGATTCCCTTTAAGGCGTTCACCGCAGGTCTCCGCGAGCGCCTCAGCTGTGCGTGTCCGAGTTTGCCGATTCGACGGTGAGTTCGCCCATCTTGCCCGTATTCACCTATCGTCCCTGTCCGTCCCTGTCGATAAATAATATTCACCGTGGCCTCTTCTACGAGCGAGCGTCTATCCGCCCAGAAGCTAGAGATAACAAATAGCTAGCGATCGGTGGCGAATTAAATTTTCGAGGCGTGTGTGCTATCCTTCTACGTGCTTTATGATCCGCAATAAACGTCCGGCACGGTGTAACATCGCGGTACATTTTTAGCCGCTGATGCTGCGCCGCATCTCCCAGTCGGGTAAACATAAACAGGGAATCGCATGTTTGCTCGTCATTACGGCTAATATATTACATAGATCCTCGTATAGCGCGGAAATTTTTCCACCTCTGTGCCGATTTTTATTCAAATTCCACCGGCTCGCTATTTCCGACGTATTTATCCGTGAAGAAGTTGCGTCGACGAATGCCTCGTTTGCGGTAATTTTCGTTAATTACACACCGCGGCAACGGTTCCCTTTCCGCGAGTGTTCCGCAGGGGAACAGACTCGAATGGGGGTTAAGGTTAGTTTGGAGGATTATCAAAGAGGCGCGGAAATTGAAAGTACGAAAATATCGCGGCGATTTCGCGTTGGCCACTTGAGCGTAATCAACGAGCGGAAAAGTTGAGAGGGAAAAAGCGGTGCTTTAAATTCAAACGTAAAAGCGGCCGCACAAAGCAGAGCGGAGGAGGGTCCGCTGATTCGTGAACGATGATCGGGGAAACAACAGAAGAGTTTAGGGTTATAAAGCCGACTTTACTGTACGGCATACGCATGTGTGCGCGTGTGTGACAGTAAACGCTTTATTACCGCGTGAAAGGGAACGTTTACGAAAATTGGTCACGCTCGTGATATCTCGCGCGTCGTAACGCATTAATGTCGTATCATAGAATATTTCGTTTATACATCTGCTCGTAACTGCAATTTATTTCTCTGCCTGGAAAATATGCATTTACAGTCGTTATACGCTGCCGCGGGTAATATAATATTTGCTAACGTATTTATCAAGCGTAATAATTCGCGGAAATCTACGTCGTATTTGTGAATTAATGATTTTAATTTTAAACGCGAGAATGATCTTTCTTAATTTTATTTCATTTTATTTTATTCTATTAGCAATCGGAATATTATACGCGTGCTGGTTTTGGCTCTTCGAAGAATTTTCATATTGGCTGCGGAGAAAATAAATTTCGAAGTAAATCGCAAGCTTCGTGGATAAGTCGTATAGTGAAAATTGCGATTTTTATATTTTATGGCGAATGGATACAAGTATATAATTTTTAATCGCGTGTAAATATTAGGTTCAGTCGAATTTTCTTTCTCAATTTAGAGGACACGGAAATTTATAATATTTGCAAACATTTATCAATCGTAATAATTCGCGGAAATCTACGTCGTATTTGTGAATTAATGATTTTAATTTTAAACGCGAGAATGATCTTTCTTAATTTTATTTCATTTTATTTTATTCTATTAGCAATCGGAATATCATACGCGTGCTGGTTTTGGCTCTTCGAAGAATTTTGATATTGGCTGCGGAGAAAATAAATTTCAAAGTAAATCGCAAGCTTCGTGGATAAGTCGTATAATGAAAATTGCGATTTTCGTTTTCTCAATTTGGAGAAGGACGTAGAAATTTTAATTAGAATGACAGATCACTTTGACTGAATTATGAACGTCTATTAACCACCGGATTAATTAATATTTTTTCCTATATGGAACAAATGGTAACCATATTTGCACGTTGATAATTAGGATGATAACTATGGGTGTGCAACGTATCCAGTGATGGCAGCGATGCGTAGTATCGGTAGTAAAACAAAAGTTGATCGCAGTATCAGTCAACGAAGAACATACGTGTCATTCACGTTGTATCGTATTCATTTATTACCAGTTCCAAATACACTGTTAATTAATTCAATTATACACCCCTTGTCGTTATTTAACAACGGCATTTAAAACAAAACGAATACGATATATCGAATTACCTTAACCATTGGTATCACTGTGGAGACATCGAGAGTCTGCGCTTATTTATCCAATTTCGTTCGAATAAAAATATAAAATAAAAATTCACACATTGACTGTTTTAGTGATCACGTATGACCAACATTGCAATTTTCAATGGTACTATCATAGTCATCCAAAACAATTTCTTTGTAATCGTGCTCGATAAAAATATGTGCAGGAAGACGGTCGCAATTTTGTAAATATAATTAACACCTTCGTCTACGATATCGCGTGAGACTCGTGGTAAGGAAATCGGGCCAAACGTGAGTGTCACAGGTAAGAGGCAAGAGGTTTGTAGATAGGGTCCAAGATAAACAATGCGAGTCAGACTAGTGGTTAGTTTTCACTGATGTTTTCCTGTCTCAGTTACGTGTTATTCTTCGACGTGTTCGCATGAAACGTGTGACAGACTCTGCTGTTGATTATGGTCCCGTGGTAAGTTGAATAGTCTTCGAACGAGAGTTTGGTTAGTTATATATATTTTACATCCTTATTATTTTCTAAGGAAAATTTTGGGTGGGGGATAAAGTTAGCCGTGACCAATAGTAGAGGAATCTGGACACTGAGAAGATACCTGCGAATTTATTTTATCAAGGAAACTAATAATTTTACATAGCCAGAAAAATAGTAGGGTCAGAGGTTAACTTTAGAGTAGTGACGCGTGTACTGTGCGTTCGAGAAAAGAAGGCACAACGCGGTTACATCCTCACGACTGATTAACTCCTCTGATTCTCAATTGATCTCAGAAAATGGTGACTGACGACTCGTCTAATAGCTGTCTAATATTCGACTATTAGCTATCACTGTCTGTGATGTTGAGATGGTCGGTAGAGTTTACCTTCTTTTGTCGAACGCACTATACGTCAAATTGACTCCTAACATTAATGATGATGTTCGACGGACTGACTCCGTACCAATAAAAGCGACTCAATTTTAATTAAGTTAATTTCTATTATTTTTCAATGTACGAGACTCCAAATTAATTTTTATTCTGCCAATTATTAATCTTCCATTGTTACGTGTATCGACATCAAATTCATTCTTGAATTAGAGTTTCTTGTGTTTCCAAAAAATTATATTTTATCCAGAGAGTAAGAAATAATATCGCGTTAATCCGAGTAGAATTCATCTTCATCTATGGGCACGTCAAATCAATGTCACTATCGATACGAAGTCAATTTGACATCGAGTTATCTCTACCGATACGGAGTCAATTTGACATCGCGTTGCCTCTAGTACCATGAAAATTGTGATCACCGTTTGAAGGTTAACATTACCGGGATTGAACGCGTTGAAGAAACAAGATATCGACTGTGCCAAAACACGACAGATGTTTGAACGCGGAAAGTCACGGCAGACTCGTTAATCCGGTACCGGCTATCCCGTGGAAATTCATTTTCAAGTGACAAAAGTTTGGCCGAGGAAGTTAACGCTGGCGATGCGGGGTAATGAAAGGAGGACAAGTCGGAACTTTTTCATGGCGAATTTAATTTTAACGCTGGTAAGTCTACAGGGCGGTGGAATCGCGATGGACAGGTCGGAGGCGGGTTCGAGTATTGGATTACGATGGAATGATTGCGCTCTTAATTAAAAGGGGCGAGACAGGTCAGCGCGCGCGTTCCTGCCGAACGGATTAACTTGCTAAATCCGTGTTATGGTCTTATTGTTGGGGCGGTTCATAAAACAGGTGTACGTTACCTTGGAGTTAATTCACCGGTTAAATCAGTCGCTGGAATATTCATGGTGTTTGCTCGTCGTCATTCGGCGAACACTCGTCATTCGTGCCTAGCCTAGAGCGGGAAGAGCGACAGCTACTCGCGGAAACCTAATTTCGAGTGCGGCGATAAGTCTCCACGAGAGCGTAACTCGACTTAATGCAAGCCGAGTATTATTGCTTTAATACCCTTATTTATATTCATCCCCTGGGAGACGAAAGTTGGGCATACGAGAGGTGACAGGGTGCAACCCTTTCTTCGTCGTCGCGACAAAAAGCAGGGGAATTTTGGCAGATTAAACGGGAAACAAGGGAATCCTGCTTTCCGCTGCTTATTCCGAACGTGAGAATTGCGGCTGAAATTGTAACCGCTGTTAGTTGAATTTTAGATACCTCTGGGCTGTAAAAAGTCGGTATACCGGTCGGCTGTGTTTACGCCTGGGTACTATACTTTAATGACAATTTGGTCTTGCAACTCCCACCTACTGTTTAAATTTATAATCCTTCTGCGTCACGCTGAAATCGGCGAGTGCCTTTTCTTGGCAACCCACGTGAGTTGCTATACTCTACGTCAGTGTAAAGGGATATCTTGTATCAATGAATTAACGATATCTGTATTTCTTTGAACGTCAGGTGGAACGAATGTTGGGATACTTCTGATTGGCAGATATAAAGAATAAGGGATGTTGTTTTATTCCGATATATTTATTACGAGATAAAAGAAATTTAGGGGTAAGTAATTATAAACTTGTAGCGATCACGTTCTCACCTTCCCCAATAAATGGATTCCTATTTAAAGGAGGTTTGAGGAAGTCTTCGGTGAATCCTCGACCTCTCTAGATGGCATAGAAGTTGCTATGCCATCTAAGACTATTCTCGTCTAAGACAGGGCCTATTAGAAGAAAGTCTTGCTGACGAGTCCACTAGTAGACCCAGGACGAAACACATCCCTTCTTTTTCCTGACGTCCTTCTACCTACTATAGATATCATAGCACAACGACTAGGGGATACCATCAGGCCACAAGAGGCAACGTAGTGATAAAAAGAGCTCCACCCGAACACACCGAAGGAATTAAGAATTCAGCTCTTCCTCTGACTCCGTGAAGGACTGTCCTCCTTCGCATCCTTGCACCCTTATTTAAACCTTGCACTCTGTCTTCTTTCGTACTCATGCACCCTTTCCTCGATCACGCATTATAGGGTCGCGTTCCCTAAACACTCAAACGCCTTCGATATTGCCATAAATGTCCTGTCCATCCGATCCTTGCACGTGGTCACTCGCACTCCAACACTCTAACACTCTAAATATTCGACCTGAACCCTAGGCCCCAGTATTCCCTTACATTCGCTCCCAAACCCTCCCAAATTCCTACATGAATTCCATAATATCGGATAATATCTCGAATTAATTTCTTATTTCCTTCCTCGCCGGAAAGTTTCCGCGCTGCAACTCGAGTCCGCTGGATTTCGGAAGAAATTGTTGTACTCTCGAACTACGTAAACGTAATCGAGACTCCAGTTTGCGAGATTCGAGAAGGTTTCAAAGAAATCGGATTCACTAATACGGAGAGGCTTTATCGGTGTTCGCTGGGTACGTGTTACGATGGATTAATTTGCTGCTTCGAGAACGTCACATTAGATCTTTAATACCATTCCCGTATACGGAATATGTGCTTCGCTATAGCACTTTGCCATAGCACTTCGCAATAGCGTCTTCGATATGCCACTCCGACGATAGAGACTGAACAGGAGGAAGAAGAAAGAAATTACATTCGCAGTAGGTCTGTATAAAATCCCACTAAAGGTCCCACGAAATCACCCTCGTCCCCGTGATCCGATAACGAGACAGAGCGACACGATCCAATGGTGGAAGATAGACGGAGGAAATGGATGTCCCGCTGGAAAGCGTGTTGCATCGACGATCGCAATTAACCGCGTGGCTGGAGGCAGGTGTAAGGAAAAAGTCCACGGGAAAGCGGAAAACTGTAAAGGTTGTCAGGCTGAGGCAAAGTTACCGCTATCAGCGAAAAGGGGTAAACGCTTCAGCCCAGTTGGCTAACGCGCCGAGAGAAATCGATGGTTAATGGACAAAGTTGACACCGTTACAACATCCCGAAACTGCTTCGGGAAACTACCGACATTCGTTTCACTTAGGCTGCTTTGCTCGGTTCTCCATCCTCCGCAGCGCCACCCCCTGTTTCCAGGTTTCACTGTATTATCCGATACCCACGCCAGCTCATTCGTTCAACCGTCGTCTTTCGGTGGGCCCGTTGTTTTATGAGACAGAACCAGGCGGAGAAATCCTGTGCTTCTAGATTTTTCAGGCGTTATTCGACGTTCTTCGATGACGATGACAGTGTATTTATTGGGATCGATGGATCGTCAAGATTGGTCCTCGAGGAAACGTACATTTGGAAAACGGTGTTCCGATTTATTTTATTTTGTTCTTCAATTTTGTGATAGACTTTAGCTTTATGTTTAATCCCCGAACTTGTTAATTTGGTTCAGAGGAAACACAACGATGAAGAATAATTTAATTTTTCGTGAGTAGGACAATTTCGGGAGCATTTATTATCAATGAAATAAATTTTAATTTGATACCTATGGTTCCAAATATTTATTTGCATGATTCTACTTAAATTCTTTTAATGCCGAGCGTAAAACGGCCTATGCGAAGATAACCAGATAAATTTGACGAATTTACTGAGGTTAGGGAAAAAATTCATAAAAACCAAACTGAGAATGATATTTAAAAAATTCAAAGTGCAGCATATTTCTGAAGAACGGGAGAATAACGTAATGCCAATTGTATTCAATATTTATTGAAAATCATATGAGTAATATTAATGTAAAACACGATGAAAATCGTAGAAAGAAGTTTCTCTTCTACAAACAATTTTGCATATAAAAATAATCATCGTTTGCTCACAGTTTTGTGTAAGTCACGTTGTATGAGATATAAGTATTAAAAATAAATTAAAAGATGGAGGAACGTCTACTTTACTTGTGTGAAAAATGAAAAATCAATTGATCGACCCATCGTTGTTCATGTTCTTTGGCCTGCAATTTCTGTTGAAATAATTATAATTCGAAATAGAATTTCGAATTTGCATTCTGGTAATGGTATATTTCAAGAAAATCGACGTTTTCATCCCTTGACGCTGCATCCCTCCTAGAAATGTCGATTGCAAACGAAACGTCGCGGATTGTAAATGGACCGCGAATACTATTTCCCTGGTCAGCAACTGCTGCTTTAATTTGTCGATTTAAAGACGAGGTCGTGGGAGTTGGGATGGCGTCGGTGGTCTTGAAAAGGGCGGGTACACGTCGGAGAAAGCAATCAAGAGTCAGTAAAATTTCGGGAAGCGGACCCCCTAACGACAAGCCAATCTTGACGAGTAAAACGGTTTCGACCATCATCAGGCCTTTAGATTAACGGTCCACGTAGCTGGAACTTCATATTACGTTTCCGGGCTTGTTTGTTTCCTCCCGTGCCTCTCGTTTCCGACGATGCACTGCCTGTCGAGAGTTCCCGGCGTGGCGATTTGTCGCAGCTAAATGCAATTGTCCCCTTATTTCTTCGATAATTGCGAAATCGGTTGATGAAACTGGCTGGATACACGACGAATACGCCTCCGCTTCTCCCGGCTCGTTCCTGTTCGCGTGAATCGCGTTCGTGGTCGCGCGTACATGCAGAGGAGACCAAAGGAGCGATTAAAAAGGGAAGATTATTAATCGTCGATCGGATCTGTATGGAAAACCGAGCGAGCAGGCGTGTGTCGAGCACTTTTAGATTGAAAACCGAGGTCGAATCAACCCTTTTCATTTTCGCGTTAAGCGCGGCGCGACGATTTGCTTCCGATAAAACAAGACGATCAATGCGTCCCTTTCTTTTTTCCTCCTGCTTCGTTTGGAGTGTGAAACGGAGAAATAAATAGCGACCTTTCAGTATTAATCTTTTAGTGGATTGTTTGTTCGTGTTTGGAGTGTGAAACGGAGAAATAAATAGCGACCTTTCAGTATTAATCTTTTAGTGGATTGTTCGTTCGTACGAGCCACGAGATAGACGCGAAGTTTCTAGGTGAAAAGAAATTTTTAAAGGATTCCAAACGATTCGTTGAAAATTTATTTTTATTTTTCTCGTTTAGAATATAGAAGAATTTAGAATAATTAGCTGGTAAATTATATAAACTGCTCCTTTTATATATTTCTTACGAGCCACGAGATAGACGCGAAGTTTCTAGGTGAAAAGAAATTTTTAAAAGATTCCAAACGATTCGTTGAAAATTTATTTCTATTTTTGGCGTCTAGAATATAGAGGAATTTAGAATAATTAGCTGGCAAATTATTTAAACTGCTCCTTTTGTATATTTCGTACGAGCCACGAGAAGTTTCTAGGTGAAAAGAAATTTTTAAAAGATTCCAAACGATTCGTTGACAATTTATTTTTATTTTTCTCGTTTAGAATATAGAAGAATTTAGAATAATTAGCTGGTAAATTATATAAAATGTTCCTTTTATATATTTCGTACGAGTCATGAGAAGTTTCTAAGTGAAAAGAAATTTTTGAAGGATTCCAAACGATTCGTTGAAAATTTATTTTTATTTTTGGCGTCTAGAATATAGAGGAATTTAGAATAATTAGCTGGTAAATTATATAAAACGCTCCTTTTATATATTTCGTACGAGCCACGAGATACAGGCGAAGTTTCTAGGTGAAAAGAAATTTTTAAAGGATTCCAAACGATTTATTAAAAATTTATTTTTATCTTTGTCGTTTAGAATATCGAAGAATTTAAAATAATTAGCTGGTAAATTATTGAAACTGCTACTTTCATATATTTCGTTTGAAATACAGGGGATATATCGACTACCAATTTTCAAATGGAATAAAGGAAAGGAAAAATTGTCCATGATCAATAACACTGTTCAACGCGAATTTTAATCCATAATATTCAGTGTGTTATTTTTCTAGAATTTAATTTTCTCAGAGTTAATCTGTAATATATATATGTAAGATACTTTTAGAGTTTACAAGGAAGTGTACGTAGAGTTCTGAGGGAGTTTTTAGGCTGAGTTTATGGAGAGACTTCTTAGGCAGATTTTAGTGTGCAGGGTCGAAGGAAGTACGTGAGAGTGTTGGTTGGTCGCGTAATTATAGTTCATTTAGTAGTCTAATCTTTTAGTTGTACTTTACTCTCAGTCTCATTTAGCTCGTAATAAAATAATTCTAGAATTTTGGAATAATTTTAGAATAAAATAACATTTCTTATTCTTTGTATGCTAATTAATCATATACCTACATATATACATAGAAAAATATATAATACATAGAAGAAAATATATGTACATATATATTATATATAGTAGTGATCAATGACCATTTACCCTTGACTGTTGACCGTTGGCGATGACCTTGACACCAGCAACCAGGCCCAATAGTGAAGATCCGTTCTGTGCGAGAAGAAATCTGCAAAAGAGCTTGCGATCGATCGTACGATCTATATATACTCGTCGATCAGCCGAAGATCCACGGAAAATCACGATCGTTGCCGATTTCGTTAATAATTATTTTTCTCCAGTAATAACCACGAATTTTTTTATTTTTTCATTTTCATTATATATTTCTGCTTCGAGCAATTTGTTATCGACAATTTAAATTTTTTATTACCAACAAATATGATAATTTATACTCGTTTTACAAACCATAACTGCATTCGCACTTCCATGGGATAAATTTCCATGCTATGCATATGTACATACAGATATTTTTATTTTCTCTGTATTTTCGACAGAAACTAGGTATTACGCGGAGAGTGAAAATGCCAGAAAAGAGGGCATGATGGAGCAATTTTGAGTACAGATTCGCGTTTGTGAAAACAAACTTCGCGAGAATCACCGAATGGGTACTAAAGATTAGGGAGAAAGTTAAAATTTGTTGGACAGCGTAGTCGTATCGGTTGCTCGAATTACGAACTGGCTGTGTGGTTCCCCGTGAAAATTGTCCCGTTAAAATTAGCAAGTTCCGAGGAGGCATTCGATTCTTGCAGGTAAACGAAAACTATCTCGCGGCGGGTTCTTTACGCGCGCCTAACGAAGCGGTCGTATGTTTTAGCTCGTTAAAACTCTGGCTGGCGTAACTGTATTAGCGAATTTTTAATTCCCTTTCTTAACGAATTTAATGAACTCACCAGATAGGAGGGGGTGGATCCGCTGGAAAACAAACTCCATTCGGGGTAATTGAGCAATCAGTTTTAATCAATCTCCCGTCGAATCGGGGCCCGCATCTCGGCCGAATATCGCGTGATGACCGGCTACGGCAAGACGTAAAATTAAATAAGCTCCGGCTGAATCAGCGTGCAAGCGATTGTATCGCTTACGTAGCCGGCCTGATCTCGCCTATTTTCTCCTTAGACACTTAGCTAGCGAGTGTGTAATCCTGGACAACGCTGGAATTTGCATTTTTCTGCATACGAACGCCGCGCCACCCGTCCATCCCCGCTCCATGGCTTTTCCATCCGCTTCCGGTTACTTCCGCGCGGTTTTCCCCGGATCCGCGTAATCGTTTCTCCGACTTGCCCGGATTAATTCCAGCTTCCGAAGTGTTTTATGGAAACTCTCATACGACTCTGCTGTTTTATGCGCGTGCACTGTTGTAAAAGTGTTGCAACGCTGGTAGAAACGGCTTTGTAATTTTGACAACGAGCTTGCAGATATTTCCTAGCATCTGCAGCTAATGCCTTTATATAATTTAGCAAATTTTATGCAATTTATCTCATCTCATCAGACTTTTGTTATTTAATTTTTTCCCTTGTTCTTGTAGTATCTGAAAGCTTCTTCCATAAGCATGAACGATGATTAAAGAATTTTTTTAACACTAGGCAAGCAGACGATTTTTGTAGACCTATTTCTATGGACACTTGTCAAATTGAGTAAAGGGCAAAGGAAACCATGTATTTAAAATAAAAAAATTACTATTAGTTTAATTTAAAAACAATTAGAATATTAACCTCTCAGGCACGATGCGCCATTATAGTGGCTTTCGTGGATGTCATCTTTCCAAACAACGTGCCACTGTAGTGGCTTATTCTAATGGCTCAATCGCTCACCGTTTGAATTAAATGTTCGTTTTCATATGTTTTGTTTTACACCTTTTTTGCCTTCACGACATTTTATAGCAGTCTTCGTTTTTGAGATGCCAGTGTCAGGTATGCAGTGTGTATCATTTAACCGTAATTCGCGTTGAACTCTGTCGTACAGAGAAACAGCCTGGCGCAAAATTCAGCCGTGCCTAAGGGGTTAACAGTCTTAACCCTTTTCACTCGAGAGGTGAAATTTCGAAGATCGATATTAATTAATATGTCAAATTTAAGATATTGTAACGGTGTGCGAGCTATCGAAATAAAAAAATTCTACGTGTTAATTATTATACGATTTCTTATTTATTACTGAACGAAATATTACCAGCTTTATAGCAGAAAATCTTTGAACTCCTACTCGTCTTTAGCCAAAAGATCGGCGAGTGCAAAGGGTTAATATGAGTTAACTAAATCTGTTACTTTTGTATAATTTTCTATATATCGTGGAATTTTCATAGAAGTTTTACCGGTTCGCCAGATTCTTCATATAAAGTTACGAACGATTGCTCATTATGGAGGATTGTTTGCCGAGACTTGATCCATTGATCAAGTTAATCGGCGAACATTAACTTTCCGCACGAGGTTAGCTTTGATCTCTCAATGGTTCAGTTGATTCATCGCGCTGCGAGAGACTTGCGGGAAAGTTGTTTACAACGTTGCTCGAGCTGCGGCAAAGCTTCTAAGTCAATCTGTTGCCTGGCTGGTAATAACAGGAAGCATCAAGTATATTTCTATTATTAACATTTCCCATATTTTTCATCGCTGTCGTGAATGAATTAACGTAATATCGCCATTTTTAAAACCTCGACTTCTCGTTGGAAAGATTTCGCTGAAAAATCAGCATCACAGATATTTCATAAAAATAACCTTCATCGTAGTAAACAAACGTAGCGAGGAAGCATTGACAAAGTAACGGGCATTTTAATTAAATTTTCCAATCTACGCAACGATACTTAAAAGGATCGCGTTAAAAGGTGACGAGTATTTACACCCTTCCATTGATCACCAACTCCCATACTTCATTCTTTTAACACGTTCACTACTATAGTGGTCACCAGTGTCCGGCGATACTCATTTCCTAAATTTATATTTGTTTTATTTTAACCATTTTTTGAAAATGTGAACAACGTAAATAAATAGAGAACTCTGAATTGTGGGACCAACATGGCTTCTCTAATGACTACCATGAGAGTCAACCTGTTAACCCTTGTACTAGAAAGGCGCCTCTCAGTGGTCATTTAATCAAATTCTAAAGATGGATGTTAATTAATATATCAAATTTACAATTACCTAATGATGCAAGGAATATCGAAGTAAAATAATTCTACGTTTTAAATTACGTACGATTTCTTATGTACCGTTTTAAAAATATCGTCGACCTTATGTGCAGTAAATCTTCGAATTATTATTTTTCTGTAACGAAGAAATCGAAAAAATCGAGTGCAAAGGGTTTATACTACTTTTTACAGATGCATAAAAATTTACAATTACCTGACGATGCAAGGAATATCGAAGTAAAATAATTCTACGTTTTAAATTACGTACGATTTCTTATTTACCGTTTTAAAAATATCGTCGACCTTGTGACAGTAAATCTTCGAATTATTATTTTTCTGTAACGAAGAAATCGAAAAAATCGAGTGCAAAGGGTTTATACTACTTTTTACAGATGCATAAAAATTTACAATTACCTGACGATGCAAGGAATATCGAAGTAAAATAATTCTACGTTTTAAATTACATACGATTTCTTATTTACCGTTTTAAAAATATCGTCGACCTTATGACAGTAAATCTTCGAATTATTATTTTCCTGTAACGAAAAAATCGAAAAAATCGAGTGCAAAGGGTTTATACTACTTTTTACAGATGCATAAAATACATCGAGGCTATAAAAATTTAATATAATAAATTTAATAAATTAATACCGAGTACAACGATCAACATAGTACTGTAGGCGTTGTATTAGTCTGTTCACTTATGAAATAAATTAAATAGCAATTCTAGAATGATCAAAGGCTCAATCAATTACAGCTGTAGACATTAACAATTGACAATACACTACTGAGTAAAGCCATCGACACAGTTCTACAGCCATTATATTAACCTATTCTCTGATCATTTATATTATCTTGCAATTCTAGAGTTATCAATGGATAAATCAGTTATCGCTAGAGATATTTACAAATGACGAAAGAGTACTGAGTATAGCAATCTACGCAGTAGTATAGACGTTGTACAAACGCTTCGTTCCCCAAAACCCCAAACCACCTACCCCACTTTTAATCCTTTGCGATCCAAGTAACGTTTGATTCTGTCCCAATCGATTCATAAGAAATTTCTTTCTGCCGAGAAATTATTTTTCTACATTTTTGTAAATCTGTTGGAACAGAAGTTGGAACACAGATGACTATCTTTTTCAAGCTATAAAAATGAGGAAAAGTCGTAGGAATCGGTAGGTCGAGTTGAACTCGAAACTGCGAAGGGTTGAACCACGCGCACCCCTTAGCGATCACTCTTCCCTTTGGCCACGAAATATGGAAATCCGGATATCATTGCGCGGTTGGAGCTTGTTCCCGTGCGAAGTTTGAACAGGATCCACATCGGTGTTCCCTTGTTCGTAAGTAACCACCGGAAACAATGGCGGGGCGTCGGGCGAGCAGAGGGCGAGTTGCGGCAGCGGAAGCAGTGTTTTGCCGCGAAACGTCCTGGGAGCTTGACGTTGATCGGTGCAGGTCGGGCCCTTGGCAGCTTTCAAGTCCGTTAGAAGTTTTTGAAGTAACTAGACCCGCCGTGTCGGACCGGTTCGATCGATCGGTGCACGCGCGTAACGTTGCAATCGGCCGCCATTATATCGATCGTTGCGGGGGTCGGCGGGAGGGAGAGAGGGAGATTTACCGCGTGCATGCCAGCCGTGCCTCCTACGAACATATGTCATGTTATTTACGAGCCAGGCATTACTCTCTGCCCGATTTACTATATTTTATGTTACGTGGATAGACTCGCAATTCTTTCAAATCGGCCGGGCCTGCAATCCGGTCACGTCGGACCCGCGCACACGAAGTGCGTATGACGTTCTTCGCACCCGTTCGATTATGTCCGCGTCAACCCCGTCCACCAGAAACACCCCCTTCTATTTCTACGAGGGATTCCAGGTCCATCTACCACAACGCTCACCCCGTCCTATTATTTAATTTAATCCACCATTTTGTTTTTATTTAACCCATTCGCCAGTTTCCTCGTTTTCCTATATCTTCGTGCCTGCTTTGACTTCCCTTCTCGCGTTTTCGGCCATTTTTCTTTTTCTTCCGGAGAAATTTAATTTTGTCATTGTTTATCGCTGATCGAGATGGTATCCATTGAACCTAGTCGATACTGGATAGTAATTTTCGTCTTCCGGAAATCGGTTGTCCCTATATCTTTGCGAATTATCGATTCTTATCATCTTCCTATTTTAGGAAGACGCTTTTCACAAATTTCTTCGCTGAAAATGATCGGCCAAGGGGTGAGACGAGGCAAGACAGAGTTATACGTATGGTGCCCGTCGCGGGGTTGGAAGTCAAGCGTCTCGTTATCGCGGGAAACGTGTAAAAATTCGGTGGATCAAGGCTCGAATTGCATGTCGAGTGATTGAAAACTTCTGAATGACGGCTGGAGAATGCGTGGTAGTTTCCGGGCTGATATGGGGACATATATTACCGTGAGAGACGCTCACTATTCTTTACAATGACTGGCCTCCCTTCCCGAATGGTGACCATCAGACTGCTCGAGATTGGTACCCGTAATCCATTGATATATTCCTGTGAAAGAGTCCTGTGGTAGATAAAAGTAACAGCCTATCAATTTTGCCCTGGAATTCGATTTACGTTTCCCGATTAATTAGGCACAATTCGAGTAACTTGTCGAACTTTATCTCCGCCATTGGAAAATTGCTAATGTCGGTGGTAGACGCTGGGAATAAATTGATAAAATGTACTGGTCCAGTCGTATTTAACTTTCGTTCGACTACGTGAAATTTATTACCAACTGCAATGTAAAAAATATTTCAAACAGAAGTAATTTCCCCATTTTTTTTTATGTGTAACATTTGATCGAGCTATTGGAAAGAGTAAAAAATATTATCCAATTAAAGAACAGCTCGGAACTTATCGGGTTTTGGATTCAGATATTTGAACGTTTTTTTTTACTCGATATTCCATACTTTTTCGAATTACACGATCGTATGTTACACGCTACAGTTTAGAAAAGGAAAAAAAGAAAAATGGAGTACTCTTCGATTCGGTGTAACAGTTCGCGCGCTGTATAACCACGAGGATTCGATAAAAATCCGCGATTGGTAAGCGACGCTGGTACGGTTATTTGTCAAATGGCTAATTAATTTTAACGCTTTAAGGTATTCGGAACAACACTCGATATTTTCAATTTATTAACGACCACGGCCACGCGCCGGGCACACAAAGATGGCGCGGTGATGATTGATGTTACAGCGGAGGTAACGTTCCCGACTTCGACTAGAAACATGCAAATTTAACAGGACTTATCCAAACTTGCCCTAAA
This sequence comes from Eufriesea mexicana, assembly GCF_001483705.2. Lineage (NCBI taxonomy): Eukaryota > Metazoa > Arthropoda > Insecta > Hymenoptera > Apidae > Eufriesea > Eufriesea mexicana. Next base: position 314,309 of record NW_016908524.1, on the reverse strand, counting down.
TTGATGGAATAAAGTTGGACGTTAAGTAAACAAAGTAGTTCCGCGCGGCGCGTAAAGTTCACGCAAATTACAGAGCAACCTTCCCATTATGCGTCGGCCTGCGCGTTTACAGGTAAATTAACCTAGGCATCACGATGATTACAACGCGGCTACGCAAAAGTTTCGCTTTTGCCGGCTGATGCATATAGTATATCGGTTAACGCGCGTCTTTACAATTATTTTGCAACCGTATCGCGGCGTTTCCGTGCTGCTCGTTTCACGTCCAACTCGAACCGAGAGGTTCGCAGCATCGGCGAAGGCTTCCTCAACTCGGCGCATTTAATCTGTCAGTTTAATGATGTACACGTTGTTCGTTATTAAACGTTACCTTATAAGAAGATTCATTAATCACCATGTGCTCACGTAAACTATTAACCCTTAATTAAGCGTAGAATTCGGCAACCGAGCTGGCTATTACGTTTAAAATGCCTTTCGACTATCGCGTGCGAAATATTAATTATCCAGGTATCAGGAATCTTTCGTTTACAACCGCGAACGTGAGTAAGACGATGAAATTTAATTTTCCAGTCTCGGGGACTGAGCCTGTCGATTTATCACGTTTCAGAATAATTTGCCAATCTCAACGCGTTCACCGTCACCCATTCGTAGAACGTCACCCAGGACCTAACCACGAGGTTTCACGACACGTCACTGGGACACAAACCGCAATGGCGTAAGCGAGACATCGCGTACTTGTAAAACACACTCAAAGTTAAGCAGCGTGCACAGCAGCCCAAACCGCGTAATCGCGTAATCGCGTATTATTCATCTCCATCAGGCTCAACCAGCGAATGATCAACGCTGAATCTAACACGGATAGCGTTGAATTAGGAGCTGGGTAAAATAGAATTCGTCGTATCGCAACAGAGATTAACACTTTGAGTACCACGTTGGTCATATATGACCGGTCATGGTTTTTCCTGTGATGCCACGGTGGTCATTGGTCACTGGAGCGCTTGTACTACTTACAGTTGTAAAAATTGAACGAAAATTGACAGTCAGTCGATTGTCAACCGTTATCAAGGCGCCACGGTGGTCACCGTGACCGCCTATAAGATAAACGCTGCATCGAGTAAGAATTGTCTTATATCGCCAATTTATTATTATTTTGTCATTATACGCTTTGCATAATAAAAATACTCCCGTGGCGTCCTGAGCGAAGCATGTGATTTCGACGTGGCAGTCAAAGGGTTCGAGGCTTTATTTTAGAAATACTTGAGGGAGCACGTCCGACAGGGTACGTCTGTTCTCGACAACTGAACTCGGATTTTTTGGGTTTTCTTCCACAGGGGGAAAAATTCTCCCACTACGTCTAGGCCCTTTCAGGACACGTCATAAATTTCCTACGTCCATTTCGACGATATCCTTCATTCGAAATGAAATCATTTGGCAACGAAGAATCGTCCATTAACTTTTATTAATACATATACAGTCCAGTTTCCTATAACGCGGTCTGCTTATAACGCGTTTCTCGTACATGAACATTCCAACAGCTCAAATGGCTGAATAATATAATAACGAATAATAAAACAGTTTAATTGCGATATCCTCGATGTATGAACCGCGTGATAAGAATGTCCGAATTCTGATCAGACTGAAGCGGTTTCATGAGAGTGTTTGAGAATAAAACGTGGATTCGGTAATAAATATAAATAAGAGGAAATATGGAATAACATTGATGGATAAGAGAACTTATGATAGAAGAGATTTTAATGAGGGCTTCGATAGACGCCCAAAAAATAATTATATAAGAGGGGGAAAAATTCCTCCACTACGTCTAGGTCCCTTCAGATCACGCCATAAATTTCCTACGTCCATTTCAACAGCGTCATCAACCTCTTAATTAAAAATTTCACCTTTCACGTAATTATGTAATATAGAATTGGTATTTCACGTAATTCACAGGCGCGACATTAAACGTGGAGAAGTTCGACTTGCAAGTATTCGAGATTTAAAAGAATTCTCGGAATTATTTATATTTCGAGATTCCTTCCTCGCGATACATCGAATCCCCTTTTGATCTCTTATTAAAGGCTAGGAATCAAAGGATCAACGAGGCAAACAGTCACGTAGTCTGTTCCCTGTCTGAAATTTTAATTCATCCAACGAAGACAGCCTCAAATTCTCCGGATCGACCCGACCTGTACTATTTCCCTTCCATTAAGTATGCACCGTGCTCGGTGTTTACCAGCGTCGATGAGATTGTTGACGTAGCCGCGAAAAATGAAACTTTTCACCCGCCACTTTCCTCGTTAGACGGTCGTTTTCTTCCGCGATTGCTATAAAAATCCCCTCGTTTACTGTGCATCGCGAATTCCCGAGTCGAGCAGCCGCAACGTCGCGGGCAGAGGGTCTTAATCTTCCAGAGATTAATCTCAAGAGACTCGTGATTGAATCGAGACCCAGGAGACCTCAATTTATGGGAAACTAGGCGTAGGAACCTATGCTGGACACTCTCCGGTCTGGAATACAGAGTTTGCTGGTAAAAGGGTTCTATACATATAATCAAACGCTATTCTAGGACCAAATTAGGTTGCGATATCAAGTTTTCAATGTGCTGGGATTAACCAAATATTTAGATACTCAATTAACGGATCCAAGCTTTCGAAAAGCAACATTGACGATATTGTTGCGGTTCTAGGTTAAGTGGAGGAGCTGTTTTATGTCATTGCCAACATCCCTTCGCTCGCGGACACTCCTTGTCACCTGGCTACCACTTGGGTGAACCTTAGCAGGGGTTAATAAATCACTTGTTTAAATGAAATGCTACTTGACTGGTAAACATTGTGCTATAAAAGCTAACGGAAAAGGTAAAATGACTCGGAGTTGCTGGTAGGTGTTATTAAAAATTACTCGTTAAGTTTTTATTAGATTTAAACAAAAATAAAATTTGTTAAATTAATTCAGGACAGGGCGTTTGCTGCTCTCTTTATAACTAGCTCTCTTTGTGAAAAGGTTACGAATACGATTAAAAGGTGAAAGATCAATGGAGATAGAGATACCTAGGTCACGTGTAAGAATGTAAAGATTTTAGAGGAGATTCGTTATAGGAAATCTGTTGCCTCCCGAACACTGCAACTCGGTCAGGGAATTTCGTGGGGTTGTAAGACCCATTTATGGTTGAACTGCAAAGAGTTCTATAGTAAACCGTTTCCTGCGCTGAGTTGATGGTGGGTTCGTGATGATTGTCCTGTCTTCTTGGGATTTTTAGGAGAACTCTCTCGTGACTGCTCTGTCGGTGATTTCATGAGTTTCGTCTGTCTACTGATTGTTCGTGAATAATATTAGGGGTGTGTGCTAGTTTCGACGTCCTGCTGTGGTGGTGGAAGTTTAAATAATTTGGGTTCTTGTGCTTATCTTAAGGGTGATATATTGGTCCTTATTAACGGTCTACCCAAGTGGTGACTAGGTGGTGAAGAGTGTGTACTGTCAAAGAAACGCTGATAATGAGGAAATAAAACAATCCTTCACTTGACCTGGGACATTGCGATCCTAGAGCCGTAACAAAATCTTCATTGGATCCATAACGTGATTCTTTAAACTCTACGTCGAATCAAAACCAATCAACGTTGGTCAATCGTAAACCACAGGTGTCTTGCTCGTACTCAGATTTCTTTATCGATTCTTCAGCCTTGGCTGAGAATTCGGGACGCTCGTCCTGTAAAATCTCGCCGTGATTCCGCTGGAAATAAACAGCCACTGAATCAGAGCCTGTCTAAAAGGGTGGCTGCGAGGTTTATGAGCGCCCTTTCGACGGCGTGGCTTCTTTGTGCCGGTTCCTCTCTTCTTCCCGATCTTTCCTTTGCAGATAAAGCGACCTTCAGCCGGCCTGCTTGACCCACGCGTTCGAAATTATTCCGACCTTGGCTGACCCGCCAAGTTTTCTTCGCTAATGCTCACCTTTCATTCGTGCCTCGTAACTCGTGCTCTCGGAGGGAGAAATATCTCGAGAAAAATTACCTCTCTTCGAGGTTATCACGGGTTCTTCCCAGATCTGCGTTTGCTTTCAGTTAAAGTAACCGGGGTGTTCCTGGAAATTTTCCGGCTTACCTTTGACGGGATGTCTGTGATCAATTCGTCCGTACTTTGGATAAGCGAAATACGTAATTTTCACTTCGAGTATTTACTCGAATAGCTCCGATGTATTAATATAAAACGGATATTTCGTTGGAGGACACGAGTGAACTTTAGGCCCGAAATTTATAGCGAGTGGCGGGGTAGAGGGACGGGATATAAAATTCGAAATACAAAATTTTATCATAGCTTCGGGAATTTATTAATTTCCGCGATATTAATAAAACTCTCTCGATGCCACGCGCTAAATTTTACTTACGTGTACACGTGTATTTGCGAAACCTCGTAACAGGTAATCACTTTTATCTTCCTGAGCCAATACTGTCGTTATTGCGTCATTAGTCATTTGACGGTCGGCGATGATCGCGTGGCTAACGCGTGCTTATTTAGAATTCGACGTATAGTACAGAAAGCTCGCTATTAATATCTGGAAAAATAATAAATGCTCGAAAGCCAAATTTTCTTCTTCGAATTTTCATCTTCGAAGATGAAACCACCTCTCCTCCATCTCTCCTCGAGTTTAACGTGCTTATGAGCTTGTCCGCGTTATTGTGCCGCCATTTTTCCTCCGTTTCAAATATCCGCCATTTTTCTTCCATTTCAAATATCCGCCATAATACCCGCCACGCTGTTCGCCGCATTCTTCATAATAGACTTCTCCGTGGTCATCGACGTTGATCTTCTTGGAAATTCTCCGCGAGACACGTCTCTCGAAGGTGATCAACGCGAAAGCCGAGGCGTTCGAACATTTAACCTGGTTATCAGGCAGGTTATGAACCGTGAAAAATGCAACAGCGACGTTTACAGGCCGCGGGCAACCGAAGGCCGTTCATACTCGCGTTCATGCTCGCCAATAATTCAGCTGTATGATGCAGCGACGTGTGCGGCAAAGTGCAGCGATTCGTGGAAAAGAGAATAACGTTTAAAAGCGACCTTTTTCGCGAGAGCCGGTGATGACTTCCGATTACCGCGAATCGTTCCCGAAAAATACATTTTTGCGTGTTCCGCCCCCGGGGGACAATGGCTGCGCGGTGGATAGCGGCGAAATAAATAGAGAAGGTCGTGCATAGAAACAACCCCATGTCGATTCGGCGCAAAACCGCATCGAACGGCCCATGCAGAAACACGGCTTGTGTTTGCCTGTATTGTTGATGCGCAAAATGAGAATCCGGTAGGAAAATGACGCTATCCCGGCAGGTGAAAAGTGGTCCACGAATAACGCCGTCCGGAAACGCTGCATTTTCTACAAATAATCGAGTAATTCGACTGTTTTCCTAGGGAAAATTAAATAGAACTGTTTGCGGTATCGGCAGATATTTCCCGAGATTATTTTCCCACTGGGTTTGTCCGCGGACGGTAACTGGCATATCATTTGGTAAATGTTCCCTCGAATTTGTTCAAATATCGGAGAAAACATTCCGTGATCGAAAGGGAAATTACTTTCCATGATCCGGTGCTTATTTGAATTTATAAATAGGAATTAATAATAAATATAGAAAGACACGATTTTTGGAATCTTCGAAGTTTGATATTTTACCTGATAACCTCTCGATGATATTCCGCTTTTTAATCTTTAATTATTTAACTAAGACAGTTGTGCCTGTAATTGTGCTTAGTTGTTATTTTATTTAATTATTTATTTATATGTGTGCTTATTTAGGTTAGGAATATTGGAAAAAACGATGCGAATTTTTATAGTGTCCTGCAAGCTTGTAGTCTCGTTTCAAAAATGGTACCTGGAGCTTATATTTAATAGAGTTTATATTATAAAAGAGTTTATGTTATAAATATAATTTTCGAAAACTTTGAGAGTTTGATATTCTACCTGATAACCCCTCGATGATATTCCGCTTTTTAATCTTTAATTATTTAACTAAGACAGTTGTGCCTGTAATTGTGCTTAGTTGTTATTTTATTTAATTATTTATTTATATGCGTGCTTATTTAGTTTAGGAGTATTGGAAGAAACGATGCAAATTTTCATAACGTCCTGCAAGTTTATAGTCTCGTGTCAAAAATGGCACCTGGAGTTTATATTTAATCCTTTGCACTGGGAAGATGATCTTCAGGCGCCATTTGATAAAACTTCGAAGATCGATGTTAATTAATTTGTCAAATTTACGATAATGTTACGGTGTACTAGGTATCGAAATTAAATAATTCTACTTGTTAATTATTATACGATTTCTTATTTACTGTTTGAAAGATATCGTCGACTTTATGGCAGACAGTCCTCGATTACTATTTTTCTGTAACGAAAAAATCGCCGAGTGCAAAGGGTTAATAGAGTTTATATTTATATTATGAACACGAGCTTCGAAATTTGATATTCTGTCTGATAACCCTCGACGATATTCCGCTTTTCAATCTTCACCTATTTAGCTATGACAGTTGTATATGTACGTGTGGTTAATTGTTGTTTTATTTAATTATTTATTTATATATGTACTTATTTAATTCAGGAATATTGGATTTTTCATAACATCCTGCAAGCTCATAGTCTCGTTTAAAAAATGGCACCTGGAGTTTATATTTAATAGAGTTTATATTATAAAGGAGTTTACATTTATATAGAGTTTATATTATAAACACGATTTTTGGAAGCTTCGAAATTTGATATTCTATCTGATAACCCTCGACGATATTCCTCTGCTCAATCTTTCACTATTTAGCTATGCCAGTTGTACCTGTAGTTGTGGTTAGTTGTTATTTTATTTAATTATTTACTTATTTGTGTATTTATTTAGTTTAGGAATATTGGAAAAAACGATTCGACTTTTCACAGCGAGCTTGTATCCTCGTTTCGAAAATGGTACCTTATCACCCCCGACAACGAACGCAACATTTTCCAGCGGCCTGTTTATTCCGCTTTTCGAAAGCAATAAAATATCTCGCGGAATGGCAATGTACCACGGGAAAAAGGTTATTCGGAAAAAAGTGGTCATGAATTCTGTTACTATCCAGAGCCGGTATTCGTTCATTTTCCGGGCTTTAAATGGCAGGAACACCGGTTGTTATTTCGCGGAATGAGAAGCTGGCACGGAAAAGCGGCGTCACACGAGAAATCACCGGCAAACACCAGCCGCAACTTTTTAACGAACTGATGAAGCGACCGAAGGGGTTGCCTCGTTTATTTTCTTCCTTCCTTTCCCATTTTTTCTTTCCCCTTTTCCCACCCTCTCTCTCTCTCTACCTTTTTTCCTCTGCACCTTCTTTTTCTCCCTCGCTGTTTCCAACGAGTCGACCGAGTGCCCATGCTACGGATAATTGCGAAAAATATAATGACGTGGCCGTGTGGCTGCTTTGTGGCCGGCTTTGGACACGGACTCGAGTAGACTTTGAAGTGGAAATTATCGGTCGAATCGAGTTTAATCGTCAGGAGATAGTTTTATGGAGCTTTCTCCCGCGGTCCTTTGTCGCCACTCTTTTACTCCGTCAAACGACGCACGGTTATTGTTCCGTTATCTCTATTACTTTTCGTCATACCTCAAACCACCCTCTCGACTTCTCTCCCTTTTCCACAACGAATTTCGTCCGGTTCATTTAATCGTACAATTTAATCGCGTTCGCTTGCTTTTCTTGGCAACGCGGTCGAAACAGGGGATCTAGTGGATGCCTGGTTCTGTGCGATTTTTACTTTCTCTCGCGAGGATAATGGGCTTTCACGAATCTCTGTAAGATTTTCTACCTCCCAATAGTATCCCCAAGTATAATTCGGAAATAAATTTTTTCGCAAATCAAGATGGACAAATTTTTATTGCAATTTCCGTGTCCCGCCAAGAGTCTGTTGCTTCATAATTTCGTCATTTGCGAGAGATACGATGATATTGTCACGGGACAGTTACTGTGATGTATGGATAAATCTTTGCGATCAGAAATTGACAGGAAACGATACGAAAAGGTACTACTGGTGTATAAGCTTGATCGAGGGGGTAATACGTATCCGAGGAAATTGTGTATTCGACAATGGGCGTGGAATCGCGTCGCGCTTGATAATTACGAGAAGTACCGGCTACAGTATCGCGGTACATTTATTAGATTACGATCTGACCTCGCCCACCGTGGGAAGGAAATTATCAGAGGGGTCAGGCTCTTAGATTATTAAGCACGATAGTTGGAGCCGCGAAGGCGGACGATCCCGTACGATCCTGTGGAAACCATTTTCTAGGTAAGATAGGGATGAACGTAAAAGGGTTGATTGGAATGGAAGCAGAAATTGTTCAGATTATTTAACGAGTAAACAAAGTACAGGTAGTCCCCCTATAACACGGTTTCACTATAACACGATTCATAAATTGCGGGAACCCTCCTAAGAAAATTTCAAAAACCTTTGTACAGCACTGTACTTCTGCATGAGCAGTGACGACGAAGAAATTTATTGAATTAAAATTGTATTTAATTAAAATAATATTTTTGTTTCTGTTTTGTTTTGTACATGCATTTATATTTTAAATAAAAATTAAGTTGTTTATGTAGAATTAAAAACAAAATTTGTTTTTAGTAAGTTTTCGGAACGTAACCCTCCTTTTTGTACTGGTTCTGGGTCTCGTGCAACACGGTTTCACACAACACGGTATTTTCTTGGAACCTATCTACCGTGTTATAGGAGGGTTACCTGTATTGTCAATAATGATTCGCTATACTGAAATCTGTTTATCGCGGTCAGTCCACTGTTCAATTATCCAGTTCATTAGTCCATTGATTTTTAGAAGTTTCCCGACAGGAAAATGTATTGGGGTTGCTGGTCGATGGGGTGGAAAAATTTTCAAAAATTCTCAGAGCACAGGGGGTCGAAGTACACTCGGAATAAAAATGATAATGACAATTGTCAAGAATGGTATACGGTAGTGTATGTTTTACAATCTTTAGGATTGATACGATTCTGTTCAGAGAAAAAATATTCGGTCGAAGATCGCAGGATCATGGGGAAAGTGTTAAAAATCAGTGGGTATGGCGCGAAAAGGCCCGATATAAATTTCTGTTTCCAGATGTATGGCCTGGGTCGAAAGTTGCGTAGTTCTCGCGCAACTTTGCCCGGGTGCCAATTCGATTAGAGTCGCTAGGCGATAGCACCAACTTTGGTTACAGCCTTCAAGTTGAATTCGCAAGAGTTTAACTTGCTCGATTATCTTTGAGGCTCGCCAAACTGTTCCGCGGAGCAGCGAAATTTCTCGCTCGATTTCCACGGATACCGTTTCCACGGTGCTTAGAAACGACAGAAAAACTCCTCTATTTTTCTCCCACTGCGTCAGATTTCCAGTGAACGATCGCGAAAATCCCTGCACCGTGGAACGTCGATTATGAGAATTTTCATTACACGAATGAACGATTATTCGAATAGAAAAATTGCGTATCGAAATACAATTACAGAGAACATCGAAAAGGAATAGCTGTGTGAAGAGACATTCGCGTTTGAAAATTATTTAACACTTTGACTGTCACGCTGGTCATACATGACCGGTCATGGTTTCCCCTGTGACGCCATGGTGGTCATTGAATACCGGAGTGCTTGTGAACTACTTACAATTGTAAAAGTTGAATGAAAATTGACAGTTAGTGCATTTTAAATATTACTGTTAATTAGCAGACATTTTGAAATTAAAAATGCCCCATTGAACAATTAAAAATTTTTATTAGAACGTCAATCAAAAAAATATTAGAACAAATCCTGCATCTAGCGGTGCACTCATGTGGCATCCTAAGGGAAACACGTGATTTCAGCGTGGCAGTCAAAGGGTTAATTTTTAATCGATTTATGGTATAATTTAAAATTTCCTTCTTTGAGATCAATTAATCGAACATTTTGTTTCTTAATTGCTCTTTAAGAAAACACTCGTGTTTGGAAAATATTTAATTTCTAATCGATTTATGGTATAATTTAAAATTTCTTTCTTTGGGATCGATTATTATAGAATATATTTGTCTCTCAATTGCTTTATAAGAAAACATTCGCGTTTGAAAATTATTTAATTTCTAATTGGTTTATGATATAATTCAAAATTTCCTTCTTCCAAAAAAATTATTCCAACATATTTGTCTCTCAGTTGCTGTATAAGAAAACATTCGTGTCTGAAAATTATTTTTAAATAATGATAATAATAATAAAAATAAATTTCTAATCGATTTACCGTATAATTCAAAATTTCCTTCCTTGAGATTAATTATCTGAACATATTTGTCTCCTAATTGCTCTATAAGAAAACATTCGCGTTCGAAAATTATTTAATTTCTAATTGATTTACAGTATAATTCAAAATTTCCTTCTTTCGTATCGATTATTATAGAATATTTTTTTCTCTCAATTGCTCTATAAGAAAACGTTCGTGTTTGAAAATTATTTAGTTTCTGATCAATTTGTGATATAATTCAAAATTTCCTTCTTTCAGATCGATTATTATAGAATATATTTGTCAGTAAATTAATTCGGATAATCGATGTTCTACGGTACAAAGAATTTTTGCACGTATTCTTAATATCTCTCCTGCCTTCTTAAAACTCTGCCAATTTCCTCGAGATCTGGCCCAGTGTGAGGCCTCGCCGAAAAATATGTTTTCCACTCGCTCCTACTCGTTTTTTCGGCGCAGCAAATTTTTGCACCTTTTCTCCGGCCGAATATTCCTGCCATTAATTGTGTTCGAAAATGCATATAGTTTTCCATCGAGCGTACAGCGCACTTTGATGTTTAAACTGAAAAATATTCGTCCACACGGCAAACCGAATATCAGTGGAACACGTGCGCGTGGACGCATTCGCGCGGAACGTTTATTGTTTGCAAAAATACTTCGTTTCCTCACTCGATAGCTCTGCTAGATTAAAAATCTGTCGTGGTACGGCGATGACGGGAAACATTTCGTGGTCGAGATCAAACGGTTTCCTTGCAGTGCATTTCAGCGTCGGCTATTTTAGGCACACACACGGCCAAGTGGAATCCATATTTGAGCGAATTCGAAATTGCGAATTATTTATTTTCATCGATCGAAATTTGCACACGCGACGATAGTTGGAATTGCGTTGGATGACCAACGGGGTCCGTTGACTCTTAGTTAATAAAAGGACCTAGCTAATAAAGCCAGGCCAATGTCAGAGTTCAAGACATCTTACTCCTTCCTACTTTGTCTAAAGACCAATGGTCATTTTCACCTCACCAAGAAATAAGAATATTATTAGGATTATGGGCTCTAATAGTAAAATAACTACGATAATGTGAGTAGAATTTTTATTTGAATGGCGTCACCCTGCATAGGGATCCATTTTTGCTTCGAGGAACCATCCAGCTTATCAATTTTCCACGAAGCTAGGTTGAATGACGCAAAGGGCTGGTGTCACAGAATCTGTAAAAACCTTGCTGAAGGGTTCGAAGGGACACCCTCTTTTTGACAGTCCACCGTGTGTACCACGCGTCATAGAAGACCACGAGTCTCTTAAATAGAGAGAAGAAATTTCATATTTTATATTTTATAAGAAATTTTATATTTCTTCTCTCTATTGAAGAGATATAAAATATAATCAGTATCAAAAGTTCCTTGATTCTGATTATATTTTATGCTCGAGGTCTTCTATGATGCGTGATGCACACGGTGGACTGCCAAAACAAAATGTCCCTTCCATCCCTTCGGCAAGGTTATTATAGGCTCTGTGACAACCCATAGCGTCACTCAACCCAGCTTCGAGAATTGATAAACTGGATGGTTTCTCGAAGCAAGGATAGATCTCGATGCAGGGTGACGCCGTCCAAATAAAGATTCCTCTCATAGAATTCTTCCGAAATATATTAACCCTTTTTCGCAAGTCGAAAAATGCAGAAAACTACAGAGAATTGAAGAAATTAAAAATTTTGTATTTTTACGTATTATAAGTAGTATTAAACACAAATCAGTTTCAACAGATTCTGTGCGTTTTAACCCTTTGCACTCGACGATGTTTTGGCCAAAGAAAGATAGGAGTTCAAAGATTTTCTGTTACGAAGCTGACAATATTTTTCTAAGCAGGAATAAGAAATCGTATGATAATTAGCACGTAAAATTATTTGATTTCGATACCTCGCACACCGTTGCATTATCCGAAATTTGACATATTTATGAATATCGAGCTTGGAAATTTTATCAAATGGCGACTGAAGGGCGTCTCTCCAGCGCAAAGGGTTAACATCCATATATTAAATCCTGTACGGAAAAGTACCTGTGAAATGCTAAATTTGCTCTGCCGAAATTTGCCGACCGCAAAGGGTTGACCCTCAGTCGTCATTTAATCAAATTCTAAAAATCAATGTTAATCGACACATGAAATTTAAAATTACCTAACGACGGAATGTCAAAATAAAATAATTCTACGTCTTAATTTGCGTGCGATTTCTTATTTATCGTTTTAAAAATGTCGTCCACTTTATGGCAGAGAGTCTTCGAATTGTTATTTCTCTGTAACGAAAGAATCTCCGAGTTAAAGGGTCTATAAGGTTCTTCATCCGGGTTGCAACAATTGTTCCGAACCCCGGAATCCGTGGCGACTTTTATCGCACGCGTTTCCACGCCGTTCTGATAAAACTCGTTCCAATTAATCAGTCTATCTTAATTACAAGGTGCAAGCTTCCTATCTGCGTTTTATCAAATCCAGCTTTTTCTCAGATGCCAATCTCCCCGGCGTTGTAACGAAGCGGCTCGAACTACACATGTACATGCGAGGCGGGCATTTATCTTCTTCCAGCGTTCAACCAGCTAGCCCTCCAACGAGAGCTCTGTCTATTTGGGGTAGTAGTGTTTAAACTTCACGGTATAACAATATTTGCATTCCCGTGACGCAACATTGCGAGAAACAGAATAACAAACTACGCACCGGCGAGTGCCGTTATTTGTTTTTTCTTGCGTAAAATTAGAACGACCAGAAAAATTTCTTGCCTAGACCGTAACCTGCCGTCGCTGTCTCGGACGAGAACGTTTTTCTTCGAAACGTATCGCGCTATAAAATCCAAGTGATTCGCTCGTTTCGCGGTATCGAATCATTTCTCCCTGTATCCTCCATTCGAAAAGTATTTTTTCCCGAATTTAATTTCCCTTGCCTCGAGGATAACGCGATACCATTCTTCCACTTTTCTCTCTCTCCTTTATTTTTCCTAATCGATTTACCGTTTCTTCGATTCGAAATAAAATATCCTGATAGCTCGGTTTACATCCGGCGAAGTAAAGGAACTCGCGAGCGATTTGGTTTCCCATTGCTTCCGCCGTGCACGCAAACGCGAAACTGCCACTGCCAAAAATGTGTTTTCAAAAAGAAGCAAAGGGACCGGTGTTTTCACGAAGTAATGAAGCTATGAGAGAAAGCTCGATTTTTCTTTTTTCTTTCCCTTTTCCTCTCGTAAAAACGTTTCCCCGTGGCGGAATCAAAAGAATATTTTCTCTTCCATGGGAAACTGCCAGACACGCCCTTAGTTGAAAATACTAAGTAGCTTCCGTACATGTTACGGCTGGAATTTATGAAATTTCCATCGTTCGGCAGTTTACTCGCGGTTTCGTTCGTGCTTCGGTCCAACTAGAGCCGTGAAACACGCTGGACCGAGGAAATATATACGGTATATATCTTCCGCGAAAGGCATCGGGTTAAGAATTATTGCAGTTCAACAATGCTGAGACTTAAAGCCGATACAGGGAGCTGTCAACTGTCTTATTTGTTCTGAGGTTATGTCTTGAGGGATTAAACCATTGCACTCGGCGATTTTTTCGTTATAGATACATAGTAACTCGAAGACTTTCTGCCATAAAGTCGACTATATTGTTGGATGATTAACGATTCGTTGGTCCTTAGTCACTAGAAGGGCCTGGCTGATAAACACAGACCAATTTCAGAGTCCAAAAATAATTGACTCATTCCTATTTTCACTAAGGGCCAATGGTCATCTTCACCCCATCAAAAACTAACATTATATAAGCACTCAGAAAATTTGCGAAAGGTCAATTTCAGTTTCAGTTTTGTTTTCTCCTCGCCGCCAACTTGTATTTTTCTAACATAGCCTCGTTGCTAGAACCCGTATTGTATATTGAAATCCGGGTTCCAACAATATTTTTAAAATGGTAAATAAGTAAGGATGCAAGGGCCCGAGGTAGTCAGAATCGAGTTGAGAAATAAGAAAAATTGATTTGAATTGAGTCAGAAAGTTGAATGTAGAGACGTAGCGAATAGAGGATCGTATGAGACACTTAGTGTAATATTTAGTTAAATAAAATCTGTTTTGTTACAAAAAGAGAGTTATTGCTTGTTAAATATGCAGATCTCTGTCTGCATAGGATTAATTTAGCCAAAAATCCTGCAATTGCATACCCTTTCTCATCGCTCTAATTTTCTCTCTCCCTGTTTATAGTTAGAATACAGAAAATATATCTTCCTAAGAATGGAAGAAAAATAATTATAGAGAACTATAGCTATTTCTTTCCACCCATAATCCCAATAGTATTAATTATAGTATTAATGAACGAACCCTGTCACGATCTGAGAATTTACTGAGAATGCCATGGGTTCGATTGCAGTAAATAATAGTTTGTTTGTTCTAACTTCCTAAATCTCTAATCGTGGACCAGAAACCAGTATTACCAAGTGATCGAACCAAATTACACATTCCAGTTCTCACTTTGAAATGCAAATTTACGCAGAACCTGGATTATTCACTTAGCCACCAAGGACTCTGATCATCCTTCCCCGATAAACGTATCTAACAATTAGGCTATACAAGTGCTACATAAATATCGAAATTTTCATAATAATTCTTATTCTCTTTCTCTGACGAAGATATGTAAATTTGAATCTGCAAAATAATCGGAATCTTCTCACCCCCCACCCCATCCCACCCTTAATTTTTACCCAGTGAAATCTATTCCACAGGTGTACTCGGTGAATGTACTCGGTATCGACAAGTATAAATTAAGAAAGTTTATTGCTGGTAGGAATGGTGCAGTGCGACGACTGCGTTCGTAAATGGCGCCGGTATGTATATGCACTGTGCCGGTGCGCACATATGTACACTTGATCGCACTAACGAGGTAGTATATTCTACACGTTGAACCGCTAATGATTACCTGATATCATGATCTAATGGACGCGGCAGATGTCGTTGCTTTTCGGAAAATTTTATTTTGCCCTAAATCGGTTCGGGGCCCCATCACGAAGTCCGTGGATGGTGCCTGTTTCGTGAATCATCCTAATCATCCGCGCTCGGGGACCCGTCCCAAATTGCAGTCCAATTAACGTGGTAACGCGGTTGATTTCAGCTTATATTTGATTTAATAGAACCACGTACGCGTGGAAATACGACCTCCGAAATGATCGCCGTTTATTAGCGCACTGTGTTTTCTCTTAACCTTTGAATCCACCAAATATACGCGTTACTATCGGTATTATCGTCGAACGTTCCAACTGATCCGCACTTGTATCATCCCCCGCAAAACTGAACGCGATAATTTATCACAAGAGGGGAGGAAAGAATTGCGCGAGATAAGTAGTGGTCACGTGACAGGGACGCACAATACGGGAACGTCAGACATTTCTCAGATAATACATTTCCACGGTCGCATTGAAGACATTCCCGGTGGCGCGGGAACGTGGCAGCCCGGAGAAAAATACTAATTATTCCGCACAAAGGGGATTATTTTTTAGCGGAAAGGGCGCGGCACTGTGCATCTGTCCTCGAAGCTCCTTAGAATTATAATTGTGCAATTAAACGCTTCATATTGTCCTGGGCGACGTTCCCGCGTTAATTACGCCCGGCGCCGCGGGAGGCTGCATTAAAACCGATGAATTTTTACGGAACTAGACGGCCTCGGTAGGCAAAAACGTGTTTAACAGCCGTCTGGCCGAGGCAGTAACCCGGCTCGGGCCACGGCGAGGTTTCTTCTTCGCGCGCCGGCTTGTACGCGGTGTATCTGTCGGATCGTATGCAAATCTCTTGCGGCTTAATTACGCGAACACGCCTACTATATGAGATTCCAGATCGTACGTAACGCGAACCGGAACCCAATATATTTCTCGCCCGATAAGAAGAAACACCCTGCATCTGAGCCCCGACTCAGCCTAAAGCTCGGCCGCGCAGGCGTTAGCCGTAGGATCAAGCTTTTCTTCCCTCTGTCCCTTCCTTTTCTCTCTTTCCTCTGCTCCTCGCCGACGACCATGCATGTTCGCTCGTGTTTGCGTTTATCTGAAGCTATTTGCGCACGAGGCAGTGAGCTTGTGCCACGGCTGGTTTACAAGTCTTTACACGACGATCGGCCGATCTCTGATACCCGAAACTCGATTTCCCTTCCGGCCTGCGGCTCCCATCGCTTGCCGTTGCTGTTGCACCCACTCGGAACGGTAAGTGCGTTAATGAGCACTCCGATGTGAAACAATCGTCGCGATAAGGATTATTCCATTCCACCGTTTTCTGCCGTAGAGCACTCTACTTTGTGCAATTTTACGGAAATTTTCTTCCTTTCTTCTTTTTGTCGTTTTTGTTTATTTATTTATTTATTTTTTGGAGAGGGTGGTTTAGTTAGTTGGTTGTACGAGGTTTCTCTTTTTATCGGAGTGTTAGGTTAGAACGATTTTAGGAGTGGATAGGGCAGTGTAGCGAGAGATATGATATCGCGTGGTTAGTTGGGAATTCTCTTTGTGGTTCGTTTTAATTTGCGATTACGTATGTTGATACGCACGATGGATGGCTACCGGCTGTTCCGATGGAATGCGGATATTATGATTTAAATTTTCGTGCTGGTTTAGGGAAATGGGTGTACGCGAAGTCGCGAATATTTTCCGCGCGATCACTTTGCCACTATCTTTTTCACAGTTTACTGGAAATTTTATCGAGTGATTATATCGGAAATCTTTCCCCGGAGGAATCATATCCGGGACAATTTTGGAGTTATCCAGTGTACCGATATCGAACATAACTCTCTAATTTCTGGCAGAGTTTTGGATATTGTTTAATAAAAGAAGAAGAATATTGGACGGAATTCTTTCGAAACACGATATTCTTTCCATTGCATGGAAAAACTAGAGATAATAATTTAATTTTATCTAGGTACATAACTGTAATTCTTTATGCTTGTGAATCAGAGTTAAAAAATAAACCACCCAACGTATTTCCTGCACGGTATTCTTATATTTGGACAAAATGTTCTTTATCCAGTAAGAATTTGCTACACGGTATAGTATTCTGTAGAGCTCTTGAGTGGAAATCATCCAGAGAAAATGTTGGCATAATCTTCGATGTTAGCAGCACGGTAAAATATAAATTTGTAATGCATAAGCTGCGTTTTAACGTCAAAAACAAATTAATATTGTCAATAACAAATTGTTGACCACGTAAATTTATAATGAAAGTGAAAAAGTTAATAAATTATTGGCTGTTACTGGAACTAATAATGTATTTGTGTCAAAATATGCATACAATTTACAAAATGTTTGTAAATTAATACACTTATTGTTAGTAACAAATTAATATTGTTAATAACAAATTGTTCGCAGCCTAAATTTATAGTAAAAATGGACAAATTAATAAATTATTGACTATTAAAGCGGAAAAATAATAAATAATGGAGTTGGTAAAGTTCGAAAATTTGTGTTTGGAGTGGGGGGGATATACCCATCAGTGGGTATATAAGGGACGACACGACGGAGGGTTCCTCATTTGTCGGTTCGACTTTGGAAGTGTAACATCTAAATTTTCGTTGTTCGAGAGGGATAGGGTTCCGAAGTGAGGTTAGGGCTTTCCTTAAGGAACCACGATAAAATATAAGGGCACCTACTCCATAGTTTTTGACATATTTACGATTAGAGCGTTATTATTGCCTTAACAATACTTATTTCAAATAGTTATCAAGTGTGGTTGTGGCTTAACAGCGACATCCGAAAATTCCTATGCTGGGGCCCCGGGATTCCAGGCCCTTAATTAATAATTTTATTCAATCTGTTTTTTATTTTTCTTTGTTCCTGTAATAATATTTCACTTATTCGATGTGACCTATGCTTTCCATATTTTTATTATAAATACCACTGTTGTAATCAACAATAAGTATTTTTCTTACTAACAAATTTTATTTACAATTTATTTAAAATTATACGCTTCCATTGTTCAAAAATTAATTAATTGAAAAATAAGGAATAGATTGAAGAAAAATTATTAATTACAGCCGGGACTTGAACTCCCAACGTAGGAATTTTCCGATGTCGCTGTTAAGCCACAACCACGCTTGATGAATATTTGAAACGAGTAGTTAAGACAATAATAAAGCCCCAATTATAAATATCTCAAAAATTATCGAGTAGTTTGTGGTGGTTAATGAATACCCGACGTTATTACTTATCAAACTATTTATTAATAATATTAGTTTTAACAAAGATTCACACTACATCACATATATATTATTCATTACACATTGTCACACGTAAAAGATCGTTCACCCATAGCTCGCATACACGTGCTTCTTTTGTTTTTCCAGTTTTGCCATCCATCCACATTCACTCGTCACCACGCATCACCTCATTCACACCAACTTAAAAACTAGGAACTGGATAACTAAATCTACGAACCTACAAAATTTCAACTAAACCCATGACCCCAAGGACTTACATTCTCCTTTGTTAAAGGGGTCATACAGCAAAGAAATAGTAGACATTGGAAACTGTGGAAAAACTGTATAGATCTTTATTGAACGGGCGAACAGTTAGAACTGACCTATTTAGAGCCACGCAGGTCACAAGTCTTCTTCAGAAGACTGAAGACAAAAGGCAAAACGCAGGTGAAGAGATCGCCCTCACATAGCTAGGATATAGAATTTATTTTACTATTTAATTTTACTGCAACATCCTTGTCAGCCAATTTCTTTCCCTTTTATAACCTTTATCTCCCCCGCGAACTATAATAACAATACTAGCCATCAGCCTCTGTTGCGTTATTAAAAAATCCCAGTGTTCGCGAAAGAATATCAATCTGAAGTTGAGCGAGATGAAATTTTATCGAGAATCGGCTCTCATGCGAGGCGCAATAGTGTGAATTGCTTTTTGCGATATCAGATAGGTCGATGAAATGAGATTCCTGATTTCGGTTAAATTACCAAACTCTCTCTCCCGCTGCCTTGTACCCGGGCCCGTGTGCAATATGAGCTTTGCTATTGTGTATTTGCGCCAGAATTCCAGTAGTTTCTGTTATAGGTGTACACAGCGACGTTACAGCGACGTAGTCTCGCGGATAGGTGTAGTTTGACTGAGAGCAGTCGGGGTCGAGACGATAAGAGAGAGAGAGAGAGAGAACGACGAAACGAAGGGATTTAAACGGAGATTGACAGGATTGAATTATTATTTAACTTCGCCTGTTGCATTCTGGCATTGTCTTTACGCCTTTGGCCATTCTTGATCTCGTCGCCATTTAAAGCGTATTCCACCAGACCTCGTAATTCCTGGTCCCGGTAATTCATTACGTTTCATCTGCGTTATTACGCAAATTCGCTGGCATTTGTCAAAACTCGGAACGCTCGTTCTACGCTTTCGTTCCGACAAATTGGCCGTTTTAATGAGCGACAACGAGGATTCGGTTTCGTCGAAAGACTACGCCGAGACAGGCTATTTAGGGGAATTACGATTTACGCGGAGGTAAACGTGTTATTTATCGAATCGATTCTCCGTTCGCGTTTCTGGAGAACAATGAAGGAACGGTCCGGTTGACAAAAGCGTTGTGTTATCAGTTTCCTTGCAGCAGCCGTGTAATATCGCATTCACCATCAAATTCATAATCTAATTACGGTGTACTATAGGTTAGAGTTTCAACTTTGCGCTTAATTATCAAGCGATAGGCGTTGGTTGCCCCGCAGTGTTTTCACGGCTATCGACGATTTGAATGTTTGACTTGGCAGGAAGACCGAAGTTTTTGCGGCTAATTAATTCGAACAAAGCTGAAAATTCAATTAAATTTATATTAGAGTCGGCGCGTGTATCAATTACTTGGCGGCAAAGGTTGCTGGTGGAGGCAGCAACAGGCATGTAGACGGGCATGGAAGGCTTCCGCGGCGCCAGAAAATAGGGGATGCATAAATTTCACTTTAAATTAATTCGAAACTAATTTAATATGGTTAAGTTAACGCGGATTACACCGCTAAGCCAACAATAATACCGGGCATGATACGAAGCTGAATCAGCAACACCGTGACTCATCGTTGCGCGCTATCTTTTATCGTTTTCGTCGATATTAAATTTGCGTTTAGGTAATTGGAAAGAGATTATCGGGATGAAAGCGATACAAGGAAGCTTCTCCTCGACAAGAAATCGATAGTTTTCCATTTAACTCGCGTTATTAGAATTCGCGTTCTCCGACATTCATAAATCGATGTTGCGGTGCAACCATGTCTAATAATTCTATGGTATCCTTTGGGACTTCTTCTGCGTAGGTACTTGGAATATATTAAGTACACCATGATCAAACCACTGGGTCCTTTACAATAATATTCAACGCTAGATTTACGCATGTTAATTATGTACCTATTTTTACCGAAGTGAGCCGATTTTTCAAACAAGAGAATTGAAGAATATATTTTGAAAATAGTTCCAAATCAATTTAAATGAAAGATTTATTATTAAAAAATTTATTGAAAACATTTTTTACATATAAACTCTGGTTTTGAAATACATTTTCCGCAAATATTTCTGTTACATTTAGCACAGAGGTTCGTACATCTATTTCTATTACGTGATTTTTTAATTTGATTTTTGAATTTTTCCTTGAGTCAGCAGTATGAATTTTTGTCAATAGAATGGAAGTGTTCTCACATCTTCTCTATATTTACTTCTTAGCTCTCGCAAGCCGCAAATTGCCCAGGCTTGCTGTAAGCTATAAGTTTCAAGTGTTATGCGATTAACTGTTAAATCATTTCACGAGTGAAATTGACTCACAACCGTAAAAATAGGTATACCACATTCGATAATGCGAAATGAAAGGGGTCTGCGGGAAAGAGGAATCAACATTTACATATATTTCATTACGTAACTGAAAATCAGTATAGGTTTTTAGGAAATAATATTTAACTTTTATACATATATATAATAATCAAATGTTTAATGGGTCAAATTGGCTTAATTGCCTGCCATGGTGGTCATCAGTGTCCGGCGATATTAATTTTTTAAATTTATATTTGTTTTATTGCAACTATTTTCTGAAAATACGAACAACGTAAATAAATAGCGAATTTTAAATTGTGGGACCAAAATGGCCCCACTTAGAAAATGAGCATCGGTTACTGACGACTGCCATGGCAGTCAACCTGTTAACACTACGTTTTACAGTCGCATAAAAATACATCGAGGCTATAAAAATTTAATATCCTAATTAATCCCCCGTGCAAACGCTTCGTTCATTTGTGACGAGGCCCAGGAACCAGTGCCTGTTTCGTTCGAATATTTGAACACCATAAATAAATAGAGAACTTTGAATAGAAGACATTAATAATTTGCGCTACTTTTTCTTCTACCATATTGTTTGATAATTCATTATTATGTTCTAGGAATAATGGAAATTTATCGTGATCCTTTGAACGTTCATTATAAAAAGTGCGTGGTTGTCAAAGTGTTAATACCAAAGATTTTCTCAAAACTTTCTTCGCCATTCTTATAGCCATTGTGTCGAATACACGAGTTCCTAATAAGAGTAGAAAATTTTCGTTTTTAAATAAATTCTGTCTACGAGTAAGTTAATAGCGATCGACTCTGCTGTCAAAACAAGAAGTGACAGCAAAAAGGCATCGCGTGAAGGATGTTTAAATTCGATGCATTATTTCTAGACAATGGTATCGTGGCTCCACGTGCTCTGTTTCCAAATATTCACTCCGAGACGTCGTAAAGCTTGGCGTATGAACCCCTAATGCCGGCGTCGGAGCAATACCCGACTTCCTTTCGCAAACCGCCGACAGAGAGCTCAAGGCGAATCCTCGGCACACCCCATAACCTTCACCATCACAGTTTCGACGTTGCACTGGGAAGAAGCGGCGGCAGCGACTCGTTTGTCGAAAAGGTGCGGTGCTGGTTTCGGGGTAGGTGAAAGGGACGTGGAAAGGAACGAAGAGCTTCAGAAGGGTGGCTCTTTGACTGGCGACAGTACCTACTTTGAAATTATACAGCGTTTATGCCCTTATTAATGCGAGTCCTAGCAGATATGGTCGGAGATTGAGGAGGTTGAGTTATGATTCAGCCTTGCTCGTTCCTTGGCCGCTTTTGAGCCAGCGCCGCCATAATGCCCTGTGATTAATCCCTCGGGGCACGGGCTGGCAGTACCAACGGTGCATCTCACCACCTTCGGTTCCCTTCCTTCTTCAACCCCTCCCTCTCTCTCTCTCGCTCTCGTGCTCTCTCCGACACCCTACCTATCCGACGTGTACCTTTGTGGTAGCACCCTCGACGCAGATCAGTATTTCACTGGGCGTCCGGAATTTTAATACGCGGTTTTACCACCGCGAGAGGCGTCATCGTCGTCCTTGCCACGCTCGCGTTAGAATTTATACACGGCCTCGCGCCGCGGGTGATCCGTAATTAGCCGGTGTGCGAGCACCTCTAACACACAGATGCATCCTTCTTTTCCCGATTCCGCCCGATTCTCTCGTTTCTCCTGTTTCTGCCTGTTGTTCCACGACTACGTGGCTTTTGCACACCGAGCTCGCTGGCACGCTTTCCGAACGTTGATTTCTTTGATGTCGAGTGCCCGTGGCAGGTGATCGAGGGAAACGTCTGCGTTCGAGGGTTTCTCTGCGCTTTTCTTTTCCCTCTACCCGCCTCTTTCGCGTGGTTAAAGTGCTCTTTCGGAGAATTATCTCGGTGTTTCATCAACGTTGCCTGCTTGGCCATTGAGATGGGAGATCGTCGTCATTTGTTACTCGGTGCTTACTACGCGTTCAAGTGCCTGTAACTGTGCCCATTTGAGGTTTGTATCGCTTTGACTGTGGCGCTTTCCATGAACTTTGAATATTTTGTTGGAACGGTAGAGCGATACGGTATTGATCGCGTTTGATTAAGAATACAACCCTGAAGGAATGCAAAATCTTGCGCGATAATTTACTCCGTAGATAGAGGAAAGTATACCCTTGATAGTCGATTTTGTTTCAAGTCGATATCTCAAGTGGTTCCCGAGATACGAGGCTTTAAAGTCGTAGCTCCGGATGCACGGGTAATATGAATGAAGTCTGGTGACCTACATTTTTCCCTGCAATCGCGTAGTAGTAGTGAAAAAACGCTGACTCACCGTCTGTCACTGACCAGCGTACAGGCGACAAGCGTGGGGTAGGACAGCGAAGACGCGCGAGCGAGAGGTCCGAGCCTGCGACAAGGACAGAAGAGTAAAAATCTTGAGAATTACCTTGCGTTTTATACGACGATATCTCGAAAACCGGAAGTCGTATCGACATGAAACAAATTGCGTTTTGAAGGGGAAGCTTGCCCGCTTCTAACCACGTCGATTTTATAATACAACGATCAACGATATTGGAGTAGCGCTCGATTAAACTTAGGTTAATTTTAATACGGATTTTCCATAAGAAATAACACACGCGGCGAAATGTTCATCACTTTTTCGAGTAATATTGTTTATAACAACGTTATTAACAACTTAATAACACCGAACACGTAGTGGCAGATGTAATTCGATTTGTCTGACCAAGTTCGAGGCAGGACAAAGGAAACCAGACACCTGTAATCCGAGCAGAATTTTCTTGCGATTGCTCCTACGCGAGGTATTTGTTTAACAAACTTGGAGGAAAATCTCGATGGCTTGGAAGGCTTCGTGAATATGGAGCGCAGGTACAAGGGCAGATTCGTTAGTAGACTCCGTAATCGTTAGCACGTCTGGAATTTCGGTTTAGGTGGCACACCGTTGCATGATGGGTGATTAAAGACACGACGCGGTAGATGAGCATTGGTTAAGTGTAACTTCTCTCTCTTCAGATCGTCTTCCATGGTATCGTGTTCGCTTTATCCACTTTCCTTCCATCTTCATCGTTTTCGTTCCTCCTTTCCCTCTGGCCGGATCTCCGGGCAGAAAATGACAAGTTGTACGCGAGTTCCGTTCAACTCGATGAAATAGAATCACTCGATATGATTTATCACCTAAATACGCAAAGATAAACGATGTAAATCTTATACAAATTTTATACACAAAGTTTATAGGAAGTTGCTTCAGCGATTTCAAGAGACTCGCTCTCACTCTCTCTTGAGAGAGAGAGAGAAAGACTTTGATTACTTAAGCAAACTTTTAGTCTTATTCGAAACTCGCGAGGTTTTCGGGAAATTTAGTAATTGCAAGTTCGCTACGAAAGAGTAATGGGATAATTACGTAATCGAAGAAGAGAAAGAAGGGAGCACGAAACGAGGCAGGATCCGTTGAAATCGCAATATCTGCACAGGCACACGGATTCCTAGAGTCGCGATATATTTATACGCAAGAATTAATTCGGCGCCTGGGCGAATTAACTTTCTATGGCGTTCTGCCAGCCACGAAGTCTGTTGATCCAACGGAATTTAACTGCCATCGGATGTAATTGAAGCATCCTCGACTCAGCCGCCATTATCTTTATGCCCCGTGCCTCCCTTCTCCAGGGAAAAATTTTCTTATTCGAAGGACGAACACACCCGCGTTTGGGACTATGTAACGCGAGGAAAGCGTCCGTGATTTTCGACTTGGTGATTCAAAAAATGTTCCACCAACTTAATACCCCTGCTCTGGGACTAATATCTTATCCCCTCGGACGTAGACGTATTAAACAGACGCATTAGGGGTGTCTTCTACAAATCTGGGTCAAAGTGAAGGACGCTTTTGAGAATTTTTTTAAAGAAACCACGAGACATAAAAAATACTGCATTTTATGCATCACGTATAACAATGAAGAAATAATAAATAATCGACAAATGATACTGTTGTGGATTTGAGGTTAACCTTTTCACTCCTGAGTTACGAAGAGTAGCCCTGGTCTGAATTAATTTAAAAAATTTTATTTTTTTTTAAATCTAATAAAAGTTTAATCATGATATAATATCATGCATTGTAAGCCTATTTGAGGTGATAAAAATAAATACAAAAGTTCAGATGTCGCTAAATATTTAATTTATTTACAGTAAGAAAGTACCACCCACGACACAAGATTTTGAGGGCTGTCCATACAGGCCACCTGCAGTATTATTCAAATTTCTTTGTTCATTATTATATATTATATAATATATAATAATCTTAGCATGGTTAACTTCGATCATTAGGAATGAGTGATGGGGATGAACAAAGGGAGCAAGGATAAACATAGTCTCACAATTTTATTGACAAAGGGCAAAATAATGCAGGGATTGTGTTAAACAAAAATTTTCTGTTGTCCTAAGACCTGGCAGGACACGTCAGAATAGTTTCAATTGCATTGAGAAAGAATTTTCTAAGCTCCAGCAGCTTTGAAATCCATGGACGTTGTATCACGTCCGCAGTCCGGCAGTCATATTGTAGCGTGACGTGGAGTATAAGGGTTAAATAACACACAATTCACAGGTATTTAGCGAAATTATAATTTAATTAAAAATAGAAAATAATATTTTATAAACAATTATAATATTCTATATAAAATATAAAATATCATAGAAGATATAGAAAATAAAATTTATAAATAATTATAGAGATAATTATGACAACAGAGACGTCTTTTGACAACACAACAACTTATATTATTGTCTTACAATAGATACAATTTCAAAGGGAATTTTCTATGGAATTATACATGTATCGAAATTTCGAATAACGAAATTCAAACTTGTAACAAAATGGAGTGCAAATTTATTCTGACGCCGCTCGCGGTCATAATCGATCGACCATGCCAGGGTTAAACACCGAGACGTAATTTACTTCGATAATTTAACCATTCATACGGTAAGCGATGGACTTTTCGTGCTCTCGAGACTTCTATGTCAAAGCACGCGATCGATGCTTGACTTTCGGTGTCGGAAATAAATTTCTATTTTTCCCGTTCCGGCGAGTGAACTCTGCCAACTATTCTATCGCTTATCACTCTAATTATCACGGTAGACCAAACATTTTGCCCACTGAAAATTACATTTTTCCCTCGGCTGGCGAGGCAGACCGCGCTAACGCTCAGGCGCAAATAGCGTTAATTAGAAGTTTCGCGAATCGTTTGTCAGATAGATGGTACTCGACTCGGAGCTGTGAAATTTATCGTCCGGAATATTGTCACGGTCTGGCTTGTAACCGCGTTAGAATAATTTTGCACGGCAACATTTCGCGAGTGAAGGACTATTGTTATTCCCGCGATGTTCTCGCTATAATATACCGTTTACGTAGTACGTCAGACCGGCTGATAGATTCCTGTGAACAGGCAGCATCACCGTTGCGATTCATAGCCGCGCGCATCCTGAATCGAATATCATTGTGCTACGTCATTAACACTGCGTTACGAGACCTACAGCAATTAGATAGACTCTCTGATCGATTGTACTTGTAACCAAATCTCTCGACGGACAAAAGCACGACTTGCTACACGATAATGCACTATCGTGGTATCGCGCGACGCTCGTGGTGCGCGCCGTTCCGTTTCTAGAGGCCGGGACACCGTGTCGA
Source organism: Eufriesea mexicana (assembly GCF_001483705.2). Classification (NCBI taxonomy): domain Eukaryota; kingdom Metazoa; phylum Arthropoda; class Insecta; order Hymenoptera; family Apidae; genus Eufriesea; species Eufriesea mexicana. Next base: position 287,602 of record NW_016908524.1, on the reverse strand, counting down.
TTAATTATATGAAAGAGAAGAGAGGAGAGGAGAGGAGAATAGCCTGTCGAAATATTCCATCTTTTTCCAACGATCTCGCGATTTCTTCGACGATTCGACGTCCGGATTTCTGCCGGATGTCCGGGTCTTCGTCCTCGAGGATATTTGTACTTACAACGGCACGTTGTCGGCGCACTTTGACCCCTCTCCACTCCAGTTGCCCGAAGTGGATTTCCGCGGGGAAAAAAGTCGCGATTTTTTCGACGCTAATGCGCCAGTTTTCGAAACGAGATTTGCGAGCTGCGACTCCTCGTTTTGGATGGGATTAGGATTTGCTGTTAGGCATCCGAATGCATGCGAATGTGCTCCTGCGCTCAGGGAATCGACTTTCCTCGATGGAGCCTAGTTTCAGTCGCGATATGCTATATTCGACGAAATTTTTCTGCAACTTGACCCGGTAAATTTTACCCAAGAAAATCTAAAATTGTTCGAAATTGTATTAAACATGCGTCGCCGAACCCGGTTTATTTTAACGCGGTTATTCGGTTTTCTGACCAACCTTTGACATTTCGAATATACCAGTGCTATTTTATCACCCCGCTGAAGCAAATATGTTGAGCTAATTAAAAGAATTCGGCATGAATTCTTGAGATTCCTGTCTCGTTTAACCGAGATAATAAGAGTAAGTGTTTGCGGTAAAATCGGGTTAATAAATCTCGATAAGAACTTTTACTCTTGTGGGATTTCTTGGGAAATTAATCCTATGCTGACAGAGATCTGCGTGTCTAATAAACAACTCTCTTTTAATAGCATAACAGGTTTATTTGACTATTAATTTTGTTGGGAATTTCGTGGAGGAAATAGCCGAGTGATTAACGTGCAGGAAAGTAACTGTATTCAGTTATACAGCAATTATATTTATTAAGGTTTAATATACGTGAAATTTATACACTTTATGCAATATACAAATGATGACTAGAGTCTTTTTTAATGCCACTGTGGGTCACAATATATATGATATCCGTAGTATTTCTGATTTGAGAGTGAAGAGCTCCGAGGGGCAGCAGGCCCTTTTAAACCCTCAAAATCGACCCCTTGAAGTCCAAAGGTCGGTATATACAACCTATAACAGGCCTGTCGTCATCGTTGCATAGGCGTAGCTGACTTCCAATTTAACTATTAATTACTTAAAATATTGCACTAAGGTCCTCCTAAGATCCCTAGGGTCCCTGAGACCGACAGTATCAAAGTTAGGAAATAAATGAAATAATTTTAATGATATTTATTGAAACACTCTAAACATAAATATGATAATACATTGTCGAATAGCGTTAAATTTTTATAGTATCATCCCGAACAATATCTTCAGATTTTGTGTATGTCTCCTTCTTTTCGTAATTGGTTAACAATTCTTTTTTCAATATACATAGCAATTTTCTCATCTGATTCTTGTGCAAGTGCATCCACCAATTGTCTTCGAAATGACGTGACTGATATTTCTTTTCCATCTGAAATGTCGCCCAAGTGCTCACTCGTTGCTGGCTGAACAGAAAGGACAGCAATATCGGCGTCGGGCTGAACGCGTTAATTATCACTTACAAGCAATCGTACGCGTATATTTTATTCTATTCGACTCTACTCCATCGAGTATTTAATCTCTTTATTCGTTGTCAGTTATTAGAGAGTGGATAAAAGAATGCAAAAGCCAGAGCATTTTCAGCCGTTAATTACCAATTTTCTACCGTTAGGCAAGGAAATGGGTGTAGAGAGAAAGAGAAAGAGAGAGAATGGCGGAATAATTAAAACGGCGCGTGGAATTGTTTGTACAAGCAACGAACGGAACAAAGCCTGCCAGATGATGTTATAAAATATTCAAAAGAAGGCGGGCAGAATTTTTGGTGTCGCTTGCCGCGTTGTTTGTCTTATCGCAAAACAATCACCGATTCGCCGGTATTATCCGGACGCGATCACTGCGGTGAAAAGCAAATTGCTAGGCACGAAATTGATTTCCCTCTATTGAATTGCTCTGTCCTGCAGCTCCGTTGAAATCTTGTGGCCGTGTGTGCGTGTAACTGAAATGCAAGTGACGGACACCGGTGGGAAAAATGGAAAAAACCGGTCGGAACAATGGAAGCTATCTTAACCACCGACGACTGTCACCCTCCTCCACTTTTTCAACTAAACTTCATGTTCGACGTTTGACTGTCAGCCATTCTTCCGTGTTTACAGTCATAACCGGCGATCCTTTCGCGGATCATGCCGCGTATGTTTCTGCAAACGCCTCTCACGCTTTCGCACTCTCCGTGGATGCCTTTCACGCTTTATTCGACAGATGAAATGCTTGGCTGGAATTTTGGAACGAATAAAGGATCGTGGCGAACCCGAAGGGTTGGAAAGAGATAACCTCTTCTCGCTCCTTTTATTTCTATTCTTTTTCGTACGAATTTTTCAGATAATTCTTATCGTCAGCGATTCATTTTTCTTCTAATTCCCGAATTTAAATGTAAAATTTACTGTAATACGCAGGAATCTAATCGTATACAGTTATATAATTGTAGGAGATTTTAATCAAAAGGGGTTTAATTTGGTGGCTAAATATTTTATTCTAGCCTAGACTCGTAGGCCTCAAAAACGCACCCCCCTCAGTCTTATAGGGCGTGACGCTTAAAATTAAAAGCTGAATAGTTTTCGTGCCTTTCTATACATAGGAAAACACGCATGCTAATATAAAATAGTTCTTAAGTTTATATATTATCCTTCAAGCCAAGCTTCAAAAAATCGTGTTTTACCTGGGGTACGGAGTCGATAGTATGGTATTTCCTGTTGAATAATGTCGAGACTTGGGTGGTGGTAAAATAATAGAACTATTTATTAATTAACAACAAGAATAGATGATTAACAATGTCTGGTGACGATTAAGCATACGAATCTATATATCAACTACAACTTAAGACTACAACTCGATTCTACAACACAATTACAACTCAGCTTGTTTCAACTAAAATACAACTAAACAACTAACAACTAATAACTCCTCTCTACGCAAAAATCTGTTCACTAAGCACTTTTGCCTTCTCTTATATCTTCCAAACTAAAGTCACCTAAACACGAGGTGGAAATTCTGCGATACTACAACAATAATACCGCAAAATATGTGTTCATAAGGGTTGTAACAACTAACATGCTTCATTCTTTAGGTTTTTAGTTGAATGATTCCGAAAAACAGAAAGCCTTTGGACACTGGTGCAATATCAATGGTCCCCAAAATTCGCTACTGGTTTGCTATGTCTAGCACGCCCGACATCATCATTGTACCCCTATAGTTTATACCAACAATTTTGTCTTATTTTATTTTGTTTTCCTCCTCTGAATAATTCAACACCTTTTAATCCTCTGTAAGTAATAATCAAACGACCTGCTTGTGTGTTATAATCCAATTATGATAACCAAACACAGATAAGGAAGGAAGAGGGTATTGCCACGATTCAGCTGGTTTCCCAGCATGGATATCCACTTGTCCCATTACATGGCACTTGATTCTCATAGGAAACCTTTTATTCGCGAATCTAAAATTCATACGCGGGGCATCGCGTCGGCTTATGCGATCGCATCGTCGAAGGCCAATGGCTCGAACGCCTCGCGTTTCAACATCGACGCGAGTGCGTCGTATTTCAGTCGCTGCAATTTGCCGACAATTTATAACCATTGACAAAAAGGCATGCGGTCGCGCGGGAAGTTAGGGTGTATAGGCACGCGTAAAAGTATCGATATACGGAGTGTATCGAAACGTAGAACGGCGTATGGGCTTTTGGAGAAAAAATAAGGAGACAGTGTAAAGTGGAAAGTTTACGCGTTACCCTGCGCCGTTGCACTCGGGGTCTATGCGGTAATACTGGCACGAAATGGCATCTGGGTGTGCGGGAAAATTGTAGGAAAACGTTTACTCAAAAATACCTCTCGTACGTTCTCACCGCGGAGGAGCGTGAACGGTGAAATGTATGACGACACTTTGGTCCGCGAGGGAAATTTATTTTTCCGTAAACGTTCGAAATTTTCTACAATTATTAATCTCTCAGTATATCTTTTCTTTTTATTTTTACGATTCAGAGTTGTACAATTTTTTAATCTATTCGGGGAAATATTCGATATATTTTTATCAGTTTATTCTTCAAATTATTATTGTTAACATGATATCGTATGTATCGTAATAAATATTTTCCAGATATTTGTTAGGTGACCCCAAAACTATTATTTTCTTTATTTCTGTTGGAATTTCGAGAAGGAAATCAAAGCGTTTAGCCTGCAGGGAAGTAACTGTGGTAGTGGTTGTCATAGAACGTGTTTATGAGTGTGTGGAATGTTTGTGTGGAAGATTGTGTGTGTGACGAGTATGACAGAGAGTCGCGAAAAAGCAATCAGTAGGTAAATGACAGTCGTTACATATAGACGTTGTGTGTGAGAGTGCCCTCGAGTGATTATATCGCAGTTAGAATTTATTTTACGAGATTTAGTTATAATTAATGTTGTGCTGTTATTGTGTTAAATAAATTTTCTTATCAGTTTATCCATTTATTCACAATAACTGTATTCAGTTGTGCAGCAATATATATGTAAAATTTAATATAGATAAAATATATACACTTATGCGAATATAAAAATGAGCCATAATACTTTAAAAGCGTTCTACACTGTTCTGGATTTGAAACTGACTGCTGCAAGAGACAGCAGGCCCTTTTAGACCCAAAATCCGACCTCTTGATGCCTGCATAGTATCGAAGGGCCTCGAAGTCTAAAGATCGGCATTGCCCTGCAACCTCTAACAGGCCTGTCATCATCCTTTCATGACCATAGTTAATTTACAGGAATTTGATTTGAAAATTGGGAGAAGATATGGAATGCAAGTGCATTATAAGGAAAATTTAACACTTTGACGGCCGCTGTCACGCAGGCGTGACTTCGGTTCAGCTTGACACAATGCTTCCACTATGCTTCTGTTTAAACTGTCCCGATCGTCTTTTCTCGACATTCTTCACAAGTAGATGCTTGTTCCGTTAGTCTCAAATATTAGTGCCTTTTTAAATAATAACCATACCGCATGTACGACGGATGGGGTAAATATGACCATCAGCAAGTAGTAAAACCCACGCAAAATTCGCCAACGAGAAGTGAGTGGCTGGCAAAGTTTTAAGAAAAATTTGAAAACTATCATTTCAGCCTTGATACGTTTACCGTTAATCCATTCACGTAAGATACTTGGAATAATACCAATGCAAAATGGCCGACGCGTATTTCTGATAGATAAAATATGGCTGCCGCAACGTTTGCGTTAAGCTACCTCGCGTCGGAATATACGCGATTAGTTTAGCAACTAGCGATACTATATCGCTATACTACTTATAGCATACTACTGTACCACTATAGCTACCGATATTTTTATCGTATCGCAATTTCGAATCGAGTGGAATAATATTTTTGTATAGCCTGATAAATTATCCTTTCGTTGAGAATAACGACGTACATTCGTTTTCCTGTTTCAGAAATCGGCAAGTGCGGCTGTCACGAGCATCTTCTGCGATCCGTAAGTTGACCACGTTATATATATAATCTAGCCTAATCGACACCATCTGCTTACGCTCGAGTATCGGGCAAAGACAGTTTATAAATCACGGAGCTTTAGCTTCGCGATAATGCACGATTTTACGATCGGCTCATTGCCACAAAGTGCGTCATAAAGAACCTAATAAAATTCATCCATGCTGGACGCGGTCCTTATGAATGCGTGCCAACTGCTGCCGCGCTTGTTTCGTTCTATCTCCCGTGACTTTTCATTTCGTCACTTGAACCTAACAGCCCGTCGAAATTTCCGTGAAACATATTTCTTCGAAAAAGAACCCAAAGAGGCAATATTTCAAACAGGGTAAATTCTCCTGGCCTTTCTCACCGTAACGCACAGTGCTAATCTTCCCCGGGTAAAATTAAATTCAATTCGCAATCGTACTTTGTTCTTCTCCTTTTGCCAGGATATATCTCTTCGAAGTTACTCGAAAAACCCTGATAGAGCATAGAGTGCTCTATCGTTTTATGGTATAAAATCATTCGGAAAATATTTCCATATTTGACGAATAAATAGTTTTCCAAGAATCATCGTACGAATTGATAAAGTCGATATTGTATCCCTCGAATACAACGATACTCTGATAAAATATCGCGTAGCTGAGGATGCCTTTGAGAGAACGAATATGTGAATAAAAAATAGAAGAAAAAATAAAAAAGGGAGAAAGAGAAGGGAGAAGGGACAAAAAGAGTTTATAAAATCATTCGGAAAATATTTCCATATTTGGCGAATAAATAGTTTTCCAAGAATCATCGCACGAATTGATATAGTCGATATTGTATCCCTCGAATACAACGATACTCTGATAAAATATCGCGTAGCTGAGGATGCCTTTGAGAGAACGAATATGTGAATAAAAAATAGAAAAAATAAAAAAGGGAGAAAGAGAAGGGAGAAGCGACAAAAACAGTTTCGGGTCCAGGGATTACCGAGCTTTCGGAAATATTTGTATAACCCAATTTGTAGGACAGACGGGTTTTGGTAAGAATTTTCGTGGTATATTTTTCAAAGCAAACACGCGACGCTGGTCGTTAACCGAAAAATCTGGACAAAAGCGGGACGTTTAAAACAATCCAAGGGTAGAGGGCTTGGCGAATTTTTGCCCCGTTTCCTTCCCGCGATGGGAGAAACTTTTCGCATTAATAATCGCGCGAAATCATTGTCCGGCCGCGGGACGAATGGGAAATTTTTGTACATGCCCGAATAAAAAGGGGCGTTTGACTAGGTGACCCCGATCGGCCTTTTTGTCGCGTATGTTTGCCACCGTTCGGCCGGGGCAAAAAGATCGTTAGCGGGATCTAGAAATGGTATACCGATGCGGCTTATCGATTCTAATTTACCGGAAAGTCATTATCGCGCTAAAAAGTTGCTATTCCGTTCCATAATGTTGCCTGGAATTCCTGTCTGCCCGAACTTTCGGCTATCTATTCTCTGTCGCTCTGAATTCCGAATGAGATTCTTGATAATTCCACGGGTTCCGACGATTATTCCTGTTTCCTTCGAATTTATTCCTTCGGGCGTGGTTTCATCGTGTTTCACTTTAATTATCGTCTGCGTGTGAGATTCTTTTTAGGACAGTGGAAGAAAGTAATCGCAGAGTATGTAAATATTGTTACAAATCGCGAGTCTAATTCTTATTCTTCAAGTTTGATCGCTGGATTGCCGAAGAATTCTAAAACGTCAGAATAGATTTTCCCTACTGAAAAGGTTGACAGCACTCTCTGAACTTCGGTGGAAGACGTTCCTTTTATACTCAACAGCCGATTGTTATTTACACCGAACATTCTGAGAGGTGCTGGATTGTTCTGCACTGAAGTTGCGATCCGCTCTTCTTGGCCGAATACCTGGTGGATATGATCTCTTAACGATATATATCAAAAACGAAGCTTGTCAATTTTATTGATTTTTTGAAATTTGTTTTTATACAACAGACGTATTCTTTTATTTAAAACAATTTTTTCCCCACTGTTATATAATTCAGGAGATTTTTGTAATATAGATAACATGGATTCTGCGATGATACGAGTCTTTTAACTTTATTAAAATTGTTAGGGCGTGTTGAAAAGATAAGTTTAGTTGCAGACAAAAATCAATTTAGGATATAAGGTATGAATAAATTGTTTATAAGATACAAGATTAAATTCCGAGAATATTTACAGAAATATTCGATAAAAATTGGGGGTTTAGGCGAACCGCGTCACGCACCCCCTTGACACTCCCTTGAGTAGGTCAGTAGCTCAAGAGAAGCAGTCAAAGACACGTATACTTGTGAGTTTGCTTTATAACAATTATATATTCATTATAAATTATAATATACACACGACTTATCTCCAAACTGTTCACTCTCACGATTTTTATAACAAACTGAAATTCCTTATAACATATTGGGTCTGATCTATAACAACTGCACAACACCACGCATTTTAGGTCTTCCACTCGCATTTCCAAAATCATACTTATCTACATTTGTGCCATTACTCGTCCTCAAACACTCGCATTCATATTAATAAAACCAAATTCACAGTACCTTCTTTGAGTAATAAAAGACTTTAATAGTATGTATAGTATATAAATAGTATTAATAGTATATTAATATATCGTATTTATTTTACAATTAAAACCCATAATCCGAATGCAGCGAATTATTACTTAAAAAATGCGTAAAAGTTGACGCGGATCGTATTTGACACGTACTTTTCGATTATTTTGTAATTTAAACCAAGGGAAACGATAGCAAAAGCAATTTAAAATGCAGAACTGCATCCGATAATATTTTTTAATATTTCCAGCTTCCCAATTTTAAAAACAAAAGAGATGTAAATGACATAAATTGTAAATATAAAATATTAGTTTCGGTTATTCCATGGTTGCCGAGATAAGAGCTTTTGACATCGGACAGAGAAATCTGTCAGAATTTTCCAATCTTTCCTGCACTTTCATCCGCGAAGAAAGCCATTCGTATCGCGTGTTTCCCCGAAGCTTACAATTTTCATAACGCTTCCTGTATTACGTCGTTCGAGATAACGTATACGTCTAGATGCATAATAAACTATCTCACTTCGCCCAATGAAGAATAATCGCGGTGCATATCTAATCGGCGTTCAAACAGCGAATTTCGTAATCCAACAGAGTCCGAAACGTTCCATTCCAAAGCAGATTCTAATTTCAATACTTCACAGGGTTAATAACCTCGAGTTCTAGCTGCGATCCAAACCCCGTTTAGTCTAATCTTCGCTCTAATCGGTGAAACAATTTCGACTTTATCTCGGCCGATTCCAGCACGGCTGAACACGCGTATCACCCCGCCGATTATCCGCGCGGACCCGCGCGCTCAGCCGATAAACATTAACAAACCCCTGTAACTATATCCACGTGCACGCGTAATTTCTACCGATCGTCGGACCCGTCTCTCGACATGAGCGTCGTCGACGAGCGATCGCAATCTAAAATCGGCCTCGCGAGGACCCGTGATTATTCTAATTCGTCGAGGCAGCGAGAGGGTGAATTGCATCCGATCGGCTTAATATTCATCGACAGCCGGCTTACAAATTGTATTCTCAATTTTCACCAACCCACCCCCTCTCTCTTCCTCTCTTCGAAGCACTCGATTCGACGTCGTATCGGTATGTGTCCAGGTAAAAGCTGCACGTCAGCCGGCACCGGTAACGATCTCACCCTGCGCGCGCGGGGGTTGGAAAGAAGCGGAGGAGAAGCTTTTTATCGAGACAGCTGGTCGCAGGACGGAGCGATTATAGGATGGAAGTGTCGAGTGGACCATTAAATCGTAGCCCGAGCAATTACATCCGATCTACTCGCGTCTGATGATGTTGATTTAAGCCACGCTCTCGGCAGAGATCGTCAAAGATGCCGTTTATTATTCGCGATAGTCGATTAGTCGAGGAATAGCGCGACACAGGCGAAAGCTTTATCGGGCTTTCTCGAGTGCTTCAAGAAATCGAACGAGGACTTTGAAGATCGGCATGCCGAAAGGGACGCGCTATTAGCAGGCACAGGGTCCGATGTTGCTGCACCGTCACCATCTTGTTTGGCATTTAAACGAGGCGACTCGAGACGGACGGGGATGGCGGACTCGAAGGATACAATTAATTTTTCCTCTGATTGCGCTTGTAATGTTTACCAAGGAGAGGGTTTCCGGGAGAATGGGGCACGGAATAGTTGGGATTGGATGATCGGTAAAGCAGCTTCGCGCGAGGAAATTTTTCTCCTCGTCGATTGCAATTTTATCGCGAGAATTAATTGTTCCACGCTGGCAATCGGACGTGTCTCTTCGGAGCGTTGCGATATATTGCGACACAGGTATTACGCAATATCCCGAATCGCGAAATTAGTGCAACGGAGGATGTCGCGATTACCGCAGCCAATAACATGGATTTCTAATTTTAACGAACTCGCGGTTGCAAATTAATTTATATCTCTGTTTTATTTAGAAGACTCGCGTTACTTTTTGCCTGTCATTAGCGAGTCTGGGGAAGGAATCGGGACGCGGGACAGTTTAATTAGTCGGCCGTTCTAGCTGAAATTCATAAGAACGCGCCAAAGAATTCGAGAAAGACGAAGTATAAATATTTAAGAGAAAAGAAGGAAACGCGGCCTCGCCTTCTTTCCTCCGAGTTCTTCGACTCTTTAATCAATGAGTAGCGGCAGAACTTCCGCAATTCTGCCTGTTCTCGCTGCCTTCCTTCCACCTTCATCGCTGCAACGATATGCTGAAAAACAATATTTACTCGACGTAACAGGGTTCATTAAAATCCCGAGTACGGGGAATAGGGGTGGAAGAAATTACCTCGACATGGACGTCGATTCGATGACCAGGCTCGTCCTGACCGATTAGCATAGCCAGTCATTAACACGTTGACTGCCATGCTGGTTATCAATGACCGGCGCTTGACTCCTCACTGAAGCCATGGTGGTCACCAGTATCTGGCGATACTAATTTCAAAAATTTTTATTCATTTCATTCTAACCAATTTTCAAATATTAGAAGACCGTAAATAAATATAAAACTTTGTATAGGAGATATTAATACAATAATTTGCTGTTAACACGTTGACTGCCACGATGGTCACCAGTGTCCAACGATACTAATTTTCCAAGATAAATTAATAGAAGACATTAATAATTTGCATCAATTTTCGTTTTCCCATATTTTTTGATAATTCGTCACCATGTCGTCAGAACAATGGAAATTTTAGCGTGACCCGATATAAAAATTGCAGGACAGTCAAAGTGTTAGTAACCGGTCGTTTTAACGAACGTGGAATATGAAGAAACGCGTGCAAGGGTTCTAGAACAGGGGGTCAGAAGTTTGCACCTTTCAGGATGAAATAGCTCTCGAAGAACTCTTGGCCAGGTCTCGTTAAAAAGTGTTCAGAAGTGTATCAGTTATCGAAAAAGCCTGGACCAGGGAGAATGGTCTGGGTGACACCGAGAAATCACTTTCCTGGACGAGGATCCTTAAGGCTGCTCGCGAGGGAACGGGGGGGTGGTCAGGTGGACCGTGCTGTGGCGACCAGTCCCCTTCGAAATTCTCGGCAAGATATCGACGCGATTCCGATAACTTATGACGGCTGCAGCTTCCAGTACCACCACTTCTATGGTGATTGCCTTTTGTTACGGGTGAATAGCGTCCGTGGGTGCTCGAGTCCTGGCCTCTGCCATTCGTGCGCGGTCCTCTGCGCTCGTTGCCTTCGTCTCGGAGAAAATGGAGCTCCTTTCTACGGGACTCTTTCGAGGGACAACTTATCCACTGAAACTGACCGCAGTCGAACAGGCAGTTGGATCTGGGACCTGTACCACCCCGTGGTCGGAGAAAAGGCAGCCGAGAGTGGGCTTCCGCTCGAGAGATCGTTGGCAACCGGAGTCGGGGACCTTACCAGAGTCGGGATAAAGCTGTAGGCCCTTCAACGAACAGATTGCTGGTTCGCTCGTGGGATTGTTATTTTTATTGCATGAAAATCGCTCGAGCCTGTCGTGTACATAAGTACAGTTACCTCTCGATGGTCGCTCGTTATTTCGAAACGATTTTAGCTTCCACGGCTTTTAAATCTTGTAAGAATTATCGCGGGAAGGTTCGTCAAAATTTCTGAATTATTTCTATTTTTCCAGTTTCTAGATGAAAATATGCAGCTGTTTTTCGTAAAGTTAATTTTGATTTTTGTTCTAGTAATATGTTAGGAAATAATATTTATGGAATAACCGAGGAGTTAGATAGTCTTATATAGTTAAAATAGGAATGCAATTAGAATTTGCGTTATATTACTTTAATTATTATGTATATAAACGTAGGGATACTTTTGATTGGCAGATATAAGGAATAAGAGATGTTGCTTTATTTTAATGTATCTAGAAGACTAGATTGATAACTGATTTACGATCACGTCAAGTCTTCCTTAAACTACGTAAAGGAGTGTCCTAAGACAGGCCTTGCACCCTCATCTGCTCCCTCTACTCTTCCCTATGCATGATTTCTTTCTCGTTCACTCGTCTCCCTCGCGACCTGATTTTAATATACCGTGGGATTAAAAGGGTGTAGGCAACAATAACGATGATAGGGAGGGAGATGGTTGGGGGTGGTCGCATAATATATATATTCCCATACAGCATCGCTAATAATTAATTGATATTATATTTTAACAATAACAAATACCTTAATTCTACTCGTTGACACTCTTCTTACCTGAGACTCTCCTTGCCTGAACCCTAAGCTGCTGTTCATTGTCCATCATCAGCTAGGTAAGCCCAAATCTTCCCTCGCATTCACTCTCAAACCCTAGCATCCCTACGTATATTATATTTAAATACACGTTCCAAGACTATTAACTACTTGCGCTGGAAAGACGTGTCACGCACGTCGTAATCCTTTTGTCACAGAATTGTCAACGACGTGGTACACACGTCGTTAGGCAATTGTTACAGAAACACTGAACCGTTCTGGTACACGTGTCTTTGAATTTCTTGCCACCGTAAGTAGTTAATTCTTTCCTACCTTTAAGATCCAGGTTAAACGTGAAGCTGCTTTTTACTCCTGAAATTTCCAATTTATATGTCGAATCAGTTGAAAATAGCTAATTATCGGATTGGTATTTCAGCGAGTTAATTTCATTTTCCATCCAATCGATGATACGTCTATTTTGAATGGCGAATTTCGCGAAATCATTGCCACTTTAAATAATTCAAATCTCGAGAGCTTACCTGTATCATGGGGAATTTTTCGTCTCTACACCTTATTATTTGAAGCCACTTTATCCGAAATATTCGCACAGACGAATGCAGCACATGAATCGTATAGATCGATCCAATTACCGGTCTAATCAGGTCGAACGATATTCCGGAGGAAACCGCGCGTGTATCTCGTATTTCAAACAATCGATTCACCTTCGATCCCGATAGGTTGTTACCATTTTACAGGAATATTTTGATATTTTCCGGCGCAAGTTGCACTCGTAGCCGATACGTTCGCGGGAGAAATTCTCTGTAAAAACATCGGCTGAGGTAGAAAAGTGGAGACCGGTTGGAGAAATATCGGGAAGTATTCGATGGACCGATCGGCCGTTTAATTTTCAGATTCTATTTTCGAAGGAAGGTCCCAGTCGGTTTCCTGCTCGGCCGGCCTAGTCTGAAGGATCGGCCAGAGCCGGGGGGTGGAAAAGGGGTGGACAGCATTCCTTTCTGTGCGTAACAAAATTAAATTCTCCGACGACGGATTGGTAACCGCCGCATTCTTTTGCGTGCGAAAAAACTAATTGCACCGGCTCGTCTTCAATGAATTTCCCGTGGCCATTATTCAGCGCGGGAACGTTGCCACACGGTCGGCTGGGAAAAAGGGGCTGAGGGAAAAAGGAAGCGAACACGTCGTGTGTCATTTCGCGAGAGGGTGGCCGCGTTTCCGCGGAAAGAACGAGAGTTGATTGACCGTTCGCACGGAGCCGTAAATTTCGATAATTCCTTCGTTTAATTTTCGTCCGGCGAATGTGCGGCGTGTGTGTACGCGTGTGGGACTCGTTGATCCCGAACTCCGGCTCGATACCCTCGAATTTATCGTTTGTTTGTATCGATGTTGTTGCCCGCCTGTATATCGGGATCCAACTGTATTTCACCACTCGCTGCGTATGGCGAATATCTTCCACCGACTTTTCCATTCGCGTCAGCTGATATTTATTTATTGATTGATCACGAGTGCCCTGTCTAATGAATCTCTCGGGTGTAGGTAGCTTTTGAAGCCGGTTCCGATTTATTTCCTAGCATCGGAGAATATAAGTAGGTGTATTTCTGCAGGTCTCCCTATTCCTCCTTTTCGCTGTGGAAAAATTGCGATCTTTCTCGATTATAAATTTACTTACTACTTACCCGAACGATATATTTGTCTGGAATGTGAAAAATTATTTATCCCCAGCTCCACTGGCTTATCGTATGTATTTGTACCTTATTTCTACAGCGGTTCAACGAAAGTAATTATTCCGTACAGCGTTATTGATCTTATCAATATTTATTAATATTTATCGTTTAATCAATATTTTGTCGAAACGATAAGCTTGGAACCGGTTGTATTAATTAATGTACAATTCGTGATTGCAGCATTAATTGGGGAAAAAACTCGTATGACGTGAATCGTGGGAAAATTAATAGCTAGTTAGCAAAGTACCGCGATGGTTGTGATACAAATTTCCAATCTCGAGTTTCATAGTACGCATAACCGTAGACAATGGTCCACCCTTTCGCGTGTCCTTTTATTTCCAGTCAAAAATCGCGTCTGCCTCGAATTACTCGCTTCTCACTTAACGCGTAACATAGCTCGTTAAAAAATTGAATGGCATTAGCGGTTTCTGTCGCGGCACGGGACACTTTGCTCGTTAAGAGTTTACCCATCGTGGTTGAAAATTGTGCGAACGTTTCCGTTGTTTTGCAACTCGATGCTTCGGCCCGCCGCATCCACGCAAACGATTCGAACGAGACAGTTTGTCGACTAGTTCCTCCGCTTTTTACAGCCTCGAGTATCGCGCGAATTTCATTATTTTCGTCTAGCTTTTCGTGCAACCACACGACGGGATAATTGCCTAAAAATGTAGGAAAACTCGCGACCATTACGTTATGAATCCTGGGGACGTGTCCAATATTCCCACAGTCCGGCAATATCGTACGACTAAACGAATGAACCGTGCTGGACGCGGTTAAACATTTTACAGCGAGCCTGGCTTGTTGGTAAAACGATCACAGAAAAGCTGGGTTCGCGGAACTGATTGATTTATTTATTTATTCACAGTTCGCGGCCAATCTCTTCGAGACAGAAATTGAGATTAACGCGTTAAGTGTCCAGCTCGTTTTGCTTACCTTCAGGCCCAGATTCGGCCGTCAAGTGAACTAAGTGGGCTAATTGTTTTAGAACAGGAATTCCCAAATGTTAGGTTCAAAGATGGCGAAGAATTTGACACTATGTCGTCCACACGTCCATTTGGGATTCTTTCGTTTGGCGCCGGTAGGATTGACTCGTCATTTGCGAATGATGCCAACGTGGTATCACTGTCATTTGCTCGATAGTTTTCGCATGACACCAACGTGGTGTCACCGGAACCAATTAACATCGCATAGTGTTAACACCAAAAGTTAGCACCTTTCGGTGCCAGTTTGGGCCGGTGCCGGGCCCGAACGGAAAGTCTAGTGCTGGTCCCTGGGGACCGGCGTGGCACTCAACGTGTTAAAAATTAGAGAGCATGAAAGTGTGCAAAGTAATTGTCCTGATAGTCGAGAAGCAATTCCCAATATCAGTGAATAAATATTCAAGCGAATTATCGGTTTTGTACATCGAATTTCAGGGATTAATAATATTAATAGACATTTTAGTTATTTATACCGGGATCGTCAATATTTAAATTCTCATATAAATTATTGAAAAATATTGAAATTGAAATACTTTACGACGATTTACGTCGATTAAATGTTTAATATTCGGCAGTAATCACTGATTGATAATGAAACTTCAAGAAGTATCGTCGATACGAGAGAGTGGACGAATGGAGTGGTTAATAAATCGAGATAGGCTCGGTTGCTACGGTGAATTATGTTTATTTAGAGAACGATGATTTATATCCGCCACGCGAAAGGCTGTTCGTGCAGAGGGTTAAAATACAAGGTTCACTGGGAGCGCAAATTAACGATATGAGGCAGGTTTATGTTGCCATTGATCGTCAGTTTAATACCCGCACTTTTTCCTCCTTTTTTCTCTACCGTTCACACGTAAAAATCCCTTAAAATGTTACCGGCAGAAAATTGCTGTTTCCAGTTTTAATAACGGTATAGGTTTCGCGAACGGCGCGACAAATAATTTCATAAATTGCGCGGCTCTTTACCGGTATCGCTGCTACCACGCCGCCTGCGAGGAACTGTTTAAATTTCGGCATTAAAATGTTAAGTCCATGCCGCAGTATCTTTCTCCTTTTTATTTCTCATTATTCCACGCATATGCATATTTCTCTCCCGACGAAATATCTATTAGCTTGCTATTTTTTAAAAGAAAACAGCGTCGATATCGTTGCCACGAATTGACCGCCATTTTATTCGAAGCTGAGAAAGTTTCTGGCTTTTCTCCTTTTTCTCTTTCCGATTTTTTTTACTTATAATACTTTTTCTACGTCGACTAATTGATCATTAGCGACGATATTCCGTTTGACAATCTATATTTTATGGGACGTGTTTATTCTTTTTTAAGTATTTCAGGGTGTTTCTTTTATCCAGGTGATGTATAGTGAGCTGGGATTTAATATAGGATTTAATGTGGTTAGGACTAATTGATCATTAGCCACGATATTCCGTTTGACAGTCTATATTTTATCAGATGTGTTTATTTTTTTTTAAGTATTTCAGAGTGTTTCTTATCCGTGTTTCTTTTATCCAGGTGATGTATAGTGAGATTTAATATGGTTTTGGTGTGAGTATTGCTTTTATGAGAGTGTGAATGTTGATTTTATATGTGCGAATGAGAATAAGGTAGAATAAGTGAAAATCATTTGGGATGATATAAATATAATATGTGCGAGTGGAGTCTAGTATGAATGTTGTTAACAAAATGTTTAGAAAAATGTGCCAGAATAAAACAGTTACGCAAGAATCGTCATAGAGTAAACATGTGTTAATAGGAGTGAGAGAGAGAGAGAGAGAAAGTAGAATTTTGAAGATGTGTTTAAAATAGTTAATTTAGAATTGTTGTCAATATTTAAATATTATTATCTAAGTATATTAATTTGTTAACCGTTTAAAAACGTGGAAGGTATTGTTATTCATTTCTATCCACATTTGGTTCTTGCATTATTATCAGCGAAATGATATCGATACCGAATTTCGGTGTAATACCGAAGTTAATTATTATCGAAATTCAGCATCACCAAAATACCAATTCAGTATCGAAACTCGAAATGAATACCGGCATTGTTACTCCGTCGAACTTGAGGACCGATCTTCGTTTACGCGTTTTCAGTTGCCTTCCTTTCTACCATTCTAACGGAATACGCGAGCAATTCACTGGCCAAGCTAATTAACGCCATACCGGAATTTCCAAAATATTTCTTCCGTTTAAAATAAATTTCTATTTTTTATTTCGTCTATTTAACCAACCTGTCGAATAACGGATACGCGCGTAGTGGCATTGAATGAAAGCACAAAACTAATTCTCCATAAACTTTATTTATATCGAGTAACCATCCGTTGATTTCGATTTCGAAAATGAATCGTAGAATATAGAACAATTTACGGTCTAACCTGTATTCTAAAAATTGAGCAGAAAAGATCACGGAAATATGGAGCTTTTAGATCGGTGAAGGTATATTGACAGCTTTTAGATGAGATCGGTGATGGTGCGTCATTCGCGGGCCGTGAATTGTAAATTTTAGCAAAGCTTTGTGGCAAACTGGTGAACAGTTTGTCCGAAAAGTGGATTTCATTGTATCCGAAAAATAAGCGGGAGAAATTTCGCGTTTAGCCGAAGGAGAAAAGATTTCCGCTTATTCTCCGCGGGGATCTTAAGAAAAGCTGCGAACATTTCTGCGCAACTTCCCTGACAAACTTACCCTACCCCTTTTCAAAGGCGCTTCTAAGTTTCCTTTCGCAAAGTTTTACCTTGACCCAGCAGCAGCAGCAGGCAGCAGGCCCTGGGATGAAGTGCAGTGAGAATGTGCGCAACTGGTTGGCTGACAACTTTCCCGACACGTGAGAATTGCAGATGCTGCCTCGCTCTTGCTTTTAAATGTCTCTGGGAAGCTGTTAGACGTCGTGCTCGTTTCTTCTTTGCTTGCTCATCTTCGTCTTTTCTCTGTGTATTTTTTTCTTCTTGTCCCTTTTTCTTCTCGCTTCAGGCGTCACCGAGGAATGTTCGAGTTGCCAACAACGGATGAACAGCGCGTACTTCGTTCCGCCTCGCTGGTGAATTGGGTACGGGGATTCTTGGTCTAACTGTTTCTTAGTTCTCCCCCGGTCTCGTTTAATCTCTCGGATTAGCGTTATACCGAGTGCACCATGTCCGTGGAATTTCGTGCACACGCGTAGCTGAAAGTATACGAGAAGAGGCGTTGTCAAGGGGTGTTGTCATTGAACCGAATTTGATAACCACGCGAATTTTTTGGCGCAACTGCTCATCTAGAGGGATGGGACTATGGAAGACCTCTAAGATTCCTAAGATTTCCGAAGATCCAACCCGTCCAGCGTCCATAGACACCCGTATCATCGCATCTGTACGCTAAATAATGTCACGGCAAAATAATTTTATCGAGACAAAGCGTGTGTTTTTCATGGGTCACTGGTGAATCTCGCCTAGTTACTCGTCCGCTATGCCAATAGCTTGCACAGCCGGTCGATATCGTTGTTAATGTCATTATACAGATCTTGTCAAAGTGAACGTACGATTTCGACGTGGTATTATCGTGTTTGACCCTGTGGGCGTGGTCGGGGTTGAAATTTTTATCGGGTTTGCCCGTGGCCTCGGTCGCGACGGAGGGGTGGGTCGGGACCGGGGGTGGGGTAAATATAATTTTACACCCGTAGGAAATGGCGAAGCAGTGACGCCGAACAAAACGGATTTGAAAAAATAAAAAATTCGCTCTGCCCGTGAAGCGGTTTTCGGTGTGATTCGTTGACAGAGAATCGGTTGTTTAAATCGAATAATTTTGTTTGCCGGCAGTACGAATTGCGGTCGTTTGTCACGTTTGTCACATAGAAAATTTTTCCCCGTGCTTCGCCGCTGATCAAACGATCCGAGCATTTCAGATATTTAAATAATTCATTATTCCAGCGTGTTCTCCCCGTTTTAGGGACCCCGGTGTATTCCCCTTCGAAGGGACGAAAGGGGGGAAACGGGGGAAAGGATTACGTATTTAGATGCAAGATTTTTTTCTCCCATTTTTGTCTGCGGTGTTAGGGCGAAGTCGGATTTTCCTTTTTAGAGAGTCGGTTCCTTTGTCACGTTTTTAGAAGAGATTACGTAAAACCGGGTATTAACGCGTTCCCCGAGAGACACGAGGCGTAAATACTTCCCAAATTGAAGCAATGTATCACAATTTTACATAATTGAGTGACAGACGCGTTGGCAGTGTTGCTCGTTGTCGAGTCAACTGTCCGGCCGATGTCATTTAAATAATTGCCGTGGCATATTCATCGAATTAATAATGAGTAACTTCAACCGTGTTTAACAGCTTTCAAACGCGTCCTCGCTTGTATCTCTACGGACCGTGTAATCGGAGAATAACTAGGTTTGCAACATGTCATCGAAACATTTTCCTAATCAAAGTAATTCTAATTTAACGAATAACTTCAAATGCAATATCGAATGACGGCGTCAACGTAAACGTTTCGAATATCGTTACGAAAATTGCCGTACGAAATTTCCTCGAGCAATTTTCCATTTTCTATTGCTCGTTATCATAACCTTCCAGAGGTCACTTTAAATCGAGATCGGAACGGAAATGAAAATTCCGCTGTTTCAAATAATTTGAAATAATTTTAAATCCATCGACAGTGTCGTAACATGCCTCGTATTCCAAAAATTCGCGTGAAAATTGCTGTACTCGATTCTGCGCTCGAAAAATTTTCCAAATTTTTCGTATGCCCTGTTTCATCGTCTCGCGATAAAATTTGCCTGTATTAAATGTTCCATCGCGCGGAATAAATTCCACGAAATCAACCCTTCGTTCAGCCATTGATACGTCCTCCCTAACGATCGACCCTGCATTCGCGAACCGGGTGAAAACGGTTTCGATCACGCCTCCGAGCACGCGTGAAGTATCGCAAGCTTTCCATTGCGAGCACTTGCACGGCTGCCAAATTGAACGCGTGATTTAATCCAAGTAAGACGCAGCGCCGCCATTTACGTCGATATGTGACAAGTTAATTAAACGCGGAGTTCTATCTTTCGAGCAGCGGCGTCGTTTCTCCAATCCTCGTTGCTAATCAGGCAAAGAAGGCAGAGAAATTCGCCGTATCGCTTGCAAAGTGCATCAAACAGCAACGTGCAGCTGCACGGTCGCATAATTGCGCGGAGTGACAGTTCATGCGTGTTCTGTCCCGATTTGATCCTGTGAATACTAAGATCGACGAAGATTGATATCCTGTTTGGTTCGGCATCAGTCCCTAACTAGTTTTTCTCTCACTCTCTCTCTCTCTCTATGTCGCTCTTACGCAATTCGTGTACAATTGACAGTCGCATCATAGATTCGGAATAATTCGAATGGTGTCATAGCGACTGAAAAAAATAGATTACCTGAAACTGATCGAATACACAGAGACGAGTTTGGCTTTGTGATTGAAAATTGAACCCATGTACTTGATACTGAAAAATTGAAATATTATACGTTGACAGCCATACGTTACCAGAAGCACTTCCCTCTCTTTGAAACGATGGGCACAAACGATGGACGTATTTCTCAAACGAGAGTAATTAATCATTTTTGTTACTTTCATTGATCGATGTACCTTTGATCTTTGAATAATTTAGTCTTATGTAGCGTATTTCAGTTAATATACATAGGTATCTCAAGGTATTTAATTAATACCCGCGTATTAATAGATAGACGTGTAGCGAAACTTTAACGCAGAACCTACCACGAGTCGAATGACTATTTTGAAACTTTTGTTTTGACCATTTTGCTTCTGAGTTACGAAGAGAGAGTGAGAGAGGCAAACGCCCTGTCTTGAATTAATTTAACAAATTGAACAAAATTAGTCTTTTATCCTAAAAGATGACGGGTCATGTTAGGACAATTGGATTGCTATCTCTATCAGCTTTGAAATCTATGGACGTTTTATTATAGCTATGGACGCTTTTATTATAACTCGACGTCATACAATATCTGCAGAAGTGAAAGATTTAACCCTTTGCACTCGACGATTTTTTCGTTACAAAAAAATAATAAAATGGAAGACTTTCTGCCAGAAAGTTAACGATATTTTCAAAACGATAAATAAGAAATCGTATAGAAATTAAGACATAAAATTATTTTATTTCGACATTCCAACATCGTTGGATAATTTTAAATTTGATATATTAATTAACATCGATTTTTAGAATCGGATTAAAATGGCGAGTGGGGGTCGCCTTTCAAGTGCAAAGGGTTAAAACTCCGTATTAAATACTATCACTTTGGTCACTTGACAGCGAGATTTGTTTCTTAGTATAAGTATAATCAATTTTACAATATTTCCTCTTATTTCATTTCCATTTTGCAGATTTTTCTTCTTCCCTCTTTTCCATCTACCGCTCAATTTGAGAAGCCGTGGTAGGTTTAGCGTTAAATATAACATTTGCCAAATTTCTGTCATATTTTTAATTTCCCCAGATTTTTCCCTTTTCGGATTATTCTCTGAAACACGTATAGAACGCTAATGGCTCTGATTTACCAAAACAACGTCGCGAGGAAACGTTTACGCAACTAGAGTCGGAAATACACTCATCAGGAACCCGATAGTATAAAGGGAAAGTTCGATATAGAGAAATGCAGGAAGAAAAATCGCGCAGAGTGACAGAAAACGGTATATTAAGACGTGCAGCTTTGTGCACGAATTCCATGATTGATGACGATGATCGCGCAACAATGGGCGAGAGGTCCGAAACGGCAGCAGGTAATTTCTGCCTCGTCATCCCGGTGCGCGAAGTCTGCGAAGGAATCCGGCCGATTTATGCTAACAATAGACAAAGTTCATCAGAACGCGTTGAATGCATCGCGCCGATTCGGAAATTTTGAAACTCCTCCAGCTCTCTGGTTCCCGACGATTCCGGATCCCCATGTTGGCTCATCAGTCACACGTGACTGTATAATGTCTATTACACGCGGAACTGGCGAATGGATTAAGCAAATCGGCTCACGACGCACGTAACATGCGCGTACGTTCACACTGCCAGGCCTGTACGTGTACGCGCGTCCAGGTACACACGCGCGCGCCCGGCCGTGTGTGCGTGCACCTGGCCGCGTGTATCGTAGGCCACAGCACCGGTTGCACCTAGTATCGGTTAGAATTTCCCAAGCCACAATAATTTTAGGTACCGGTGACCATAAATATCTTTCAGTCGGTTGGTAATTTTAGGCCGCGCTCTGTAGTCTCCTTGAATGTGGCAAACAGAGAATAGCCGCTTTTCGGGCACCTGCATCTCGACGATGCATCCACGACTGCGCGGTGCAACGAATGCCTCGAGTGCTTCGCCAAACACGGCCAGGTGTTTCCGTTCTGACATTTTTTCCATCTACATTCCTCCCGTGGGTCCGATAAATCACTCGTGGTCCTGACAAATACCTCCGCGTAATAATTTTTTAATTCGTCTTTGGATCGATCTAGTCTAGATCGCGTTAATCCTTCGTCGGTATAAAAGCACCACGAACAGTGAAATAAATAATATTTTTCTAGCGTTGATTTAATCACGATTTTCGAAGCGAGTGTTGATTTTATACCTGTGAATGCCATCATTTGCAATAATATAAATATAATACGTGCGAGTGCAGTCTATTATGAATTTTTGTTTTGTTTTAAAAGAGGAAACATGGATATGTAATGATATTAATAATAAGAGTGGGAGTGAGAGAGAGAAAAATTTTCTAGAAAATGTCAATCAATATTTTTATTTCAAATAATTTATTACGAATTGTTTTCATAATTTAAATATTTTTATCTCAATATACTAATGTGTTAACTATTAAAAAACATAGGAGATATCGGTGTTTATTTCTATCCACATACTCATCGCGTTTTAATTTTCCGATTAAGATACTTTATCAATTCATGTTCCATCCCAATAGTAATTTTATAGATTTTCACTCTTTCAGCCAAGAATTTTTTGAATGTTCGTTTAAAAGAAGTAAATTACTCCTCTTGATGCAATTTTGTAATATATTATGTAAATCTTCCGAGTCCTTTTTTAAATCATCACTTCTCGCTTATTCATTCCTCAACTGTAATATGAATAGAAGATCAAATATATTGAAAGATAAGTATAAGGCCCTTAGCACGACCATATTTGGTCATGTTGGGGGCGGTTTTTGGAAAACGTGTACATGATGGGAAAGAGATATAAAGAAGGTTAACCCCTTGCACTCGACGATTTTTTGACCAGAGAAGGATTGGAGTTCAAAGATTTTCTGTTACAAGGTTGTCGACATTTTCCCGAGCAGGAATAAGAAATCGTGTGATAATTAACACGTAGAATTATTTGATTTCGATACCTCGCACATCGTTACATTATCCGAAATTTGACATATTTATGAATATCGTGCTTCGAAATTTTATCAAATGGCGACTGAAGAGCGCTTCTTGAACCCAAAGGGTTAAGAATGATCGGGACACAGTTCTTGGTGCAGTTCTTGGTGTTAAATTCGGTGTTGACAGTTTTAGTTGTGAGCCGTTAATTGTTGCAGGCTGATTTTTCATTGAGTTGTTAAGTTGAGCGTTGTCATAAGTTGAGAATCGATATAGATTCGTGTAAAGAGATAATTCTTGTGTTTAATCGTCACTCAAACACTGTTAATTTATTATTAAATAAAAATATATATACCACCACCAATCCCATCTCTACAATACTGATGTGTTAACTATTAACCCTTTGCACTCGGTGATTATTTTCGTTACAGAGAAATAGCAATTCAAAGACCTTCTGCTATAACGTCGAGAATACTTTTAAAACGGTAAATAAGGAATCGGGTGTAAATTAAGACTTAAAATTATTTTATCTCGACATTCCATGCAATCTTAGGTTATTTTAGATTTGATATGTTAATTAACATGAGTCTCAAGAATTTGATTAAACGGTGACTTATTGTTAGGCTCACCTTTCGAATACAAATGGTTAAAAAACGTGGAAGATATTGGTGTCTATTTTCGTTCTCATACGTTTCATCTGAATGACGATCATTGAATATCGGCTTTACATGACACGGAATTCTGTGTCACACCTGTTATCGACGGGGGGTTAAAACGTGTGTTATTTAAAGGATCCTTCTATTCGGTGACTAAAATTCTAGTCGTAAGGGTGCGATGTAGTGTATAATTAGAAAGCATCTTGTCGAAGAACTCGAGCAGGTGCAAGTGCTTTCTGTTCCTATTATAACTGACAGGTTTCAGGTGTTGAGAGTCGGAATTCCACGCTTATTCTGTTTCGAGGAGCATACTCCGCATGCATCCCTGGAATGTTTATGACGGGATACGGGATTATTGCTGGTGGAAAAATTGGTTTCACGGCGCTTTGGAATCTTTCGCTGCGGCGTGGGATTATTTATCAGACCGGGTACCCTCTCTGTCCTAAATTAATTTTCAGGTTCGTTTGCGGGGAGCATAGATTCCAACGATACGTCGAATATCCGGGTAAGCCCGGGAACTTGCTGGTTTAAATTTCGCTTCTTTGTCAAAAGGTATCTCCGTGACCTGTTTGTAAAATTTCCTCCTTCCACTTGATAAAACAGTTTCGACTGGGATATTCTTATCTCGTTGTTCGAATTTCCGTGCGGTCCTTCGCGTTTTTCTACCTGCCCTAATATTATCTACGCAGTGTTAGCGCTGCAGACTTTCGCATTGCCACCGTGAATTAATGGAGGCAACGTCGCTATCTACGAAATTATCATTCAATGCATTCTGCGCGGATATTATTTTTCGGTTATGCAAATAAAACTGTGGCCCCACCGAGAGCAATATGCGAATTCTCAGCAGAGGGAGCCTTGTAGAATTTTATATCTGCGGGAAGGATGTAAGGAAGAGCGAATACGAGATAAAAATATGTAGGATACAAAGTTCTCACGAGTACCTCGGACTTTTCAGGCATTTCCCAAATCTTCCCGGTGCCAGACGTTTTCCCTGGCTCGCAGGCGAATCAATTTGCTAATCGTAAGCCTCGCGATTTAACCTGCGAAAAGTGGCAACAATTTTTCTTTCCTTTCCGATATTTCGAAATTTTCGAGGTTTATCGCGAACAATTTTCAGCATACTTTTTTCATGGAACTCGAGTGACAAATTTAACGTAAAATTGTATATTTTTATGTAATAAATATGGCTTCTCTTTCTACAGAAATACTATGGAATTCGCAGAAATATTTGGTTTCGCGTGAATCGAGCTCGTGCTTCTGATTAAAATTAAATTTTCCTTAATTCGGTTTACCATTGTAAACAAGGGTTTTGGTAAAAATTGAAAGGCACTGATCACGATCACGAATTTTTCTTTCTTCCAAATCTTCGTGTGAATTAGTTTCCAATTCCTCGAATATCCCGACGTTACGCAAGAACTGGTTTATTATTAGCACGATTCTTTTATCCGAACGTGTGCTAGTTTATTGAAAATCACGAAGCAATTTAATGATGTACTTGCGTGTCTTAGTGACAAATTACGAGCCAAATAATTTCGTAAGAGCACGATTCGTATCACGGCGGCCTGTTCGATGAGTCATGTGTTTGCACGATGTAGAAATAAACAAGATCATAGAGTTGCGAAAATAAGTCGGTCGTTCCTTTTTTAAAGGTGAAATTGGTTTGTTTCTGCGGTTCTTTCTCTCTCGGCACTTTTAAATAAACGATGTGAAAAATAACAGTGACTTCGGTTTTCTGCCTTTCCTTATTCATTTTCCTCCTTTTTTCTTTCTTTATTTTTATTTGGATTCCTCGTTCCTGTTATTCGGTGAATTTTTATACGTGCACGCGTATAAACGAATGAATTAACGTAAAAACAATGCGTTCGGATGGAAATCAGTTTTTAATAGATCGCTTTATTTTTTTCCGCGATAAAAGGTTCCCTTCGTTAACGTGTATTTCATAAATGCAACCATGAAAATCGTTATTCGATTCGGCCGGATATTGCGAAGCCTATTATTTGCAGAAGCGGAAACACAATATTTGGAAATATGAAAACGTGGTAACGGATATCTTTCTGTAAGATGAACGACGAAAGGGAGAGCGTAACGAACAACTCGTCTGGAGAATAAATTGTGCAAAAATTTCAAGAAGTCGTGTCGCGAAACGCTGTATCGTGCAATTAAATTTTTCATCTCTCATACCTATCTCTGCCAAAAAGAGATCTCGAAACATCGGAAAATCTGATCTCAGAGTTGCCACTAAAATAAGAAGTAGATAGGAACGTTACTCACTCGAGCAAAAATAAAATCATGCGTAAGGAAAAATAAAATTAAAAAGGAAACATCCGGTTTCACAAACGAAATACGTTTTCTTGTGAAATTCTTAGGGTTTAATTAATCCATGAATTTAATTAAATTCGTTTTTAAATTTTCCTTTCTTTTTCTGTCCTAGAAAGGAAAGCTTGTCATTGTTTCACCGATAGTGAAGTGCATTGCAGTCTAAAAGTCATTGCAGTTTTTATCTGTGCGTTAACGCGTTGCAAAGTCAATGAAACGAGTGCCTTCCTCCGCGTGAAATGGAATTGTAAATCGTACCGGAAGTAGCCCGCAGTGAACCACGCATTCTCTCATTTCCCCTCATCTCACATGCACACATTTTTTTTCTCCGTATCACCGTTCCCCAGCTTCTCACCCACACCTTCAACCGAGTGCACATCAGCCTTCAAATATTCATTCTCCCTTGTTCTTCCACTCGCGCCATCTTTTTTCACCGACTTCATTTTTCCTCTCCACCCTTTCCTTCGTTCATTGAATTCCTCGTGTTTCCTCTCCCTCGTCCAGGACCGATCTCTCATCTCCTTCGTCGAACTTTCATTTTTCGCTCCTATTTTCTTTCTCTATTTTTTCCTCTTTTTGTTTTTCGAGAAATCGGATTAAAATACCCCCGGGAATTATTTAGGTCGAAGGTAAAGTAAAATCGCAAAAATTGGAGCACTCGCTGAAATTTCTGAAGCGAATTGTTTCTAAATCCGGGAATATTTTCAATTTCGCAGTGGAAGAGTCACGTGACGGAGACTGAATTATTATCGCAACGACTGAAAGAGTGAGGTTACATTTTAGGGGCCAGGATTATCTTTCCGGTCCAGGTTAGGGACTTTTAAAGCGTGGACCCTAGTTTCGAGAGTCGATGAAAAGCAATTAAGCGACACTTGATGTACGACCGACCACGTCTAGAGAATGTCACGAAGAAAAATACTTAAAACGGTATGTGTACCCGAGCGGGACTCGTTGGGAGATTTGAGAAAACAAATGGAAGGTGTCGAAAAGGGAAAAGAGATATTTTATGCTAACGGCTGGCTTGGAAAGTGCATATCACCTAGGACCGATACACGATAATTTATGTAAACGGTGTAGCTTTCAATAGTTGCGAGTAAATTTCATCGTCTCCGATGAAGTTTTATTTTAACGAAATTGAACTGTTGTTCAATTTCATTTAATAAACGGTATTACATCTCTAGTTGAAAACAGTCAATATTTTTTATTTCCTATATTTCGTTATGCTATTTGTATTTCGATATATTTTCAAATAATTTGTTCCCTCTTTTAGTATACCGTAAAATTAATTGTTAAGCAATTCTAATAATTCTAATTTAATTTCACGAATATTTTATTATTTTTCTTTTATTCTTACTAATTGTACGAATAATCAAAGGAAAAAGCTATTTTGATGAGGACAAATGGGAAGAAATTAATTATTAATCAATTCTAATAATTCTAATATAATGTCACGAATATTTTATTATTTCTTTAAATTTTTATTTATGCCGGTCACATTGATTGTTGCTTTTATTTTGCTTTTATTCCTACTAATTGTACGAATAATCAAAGGAAAAGTTACTTTGATAAGGACACATGGGAAGAAATTAATTATTAATCAATTCTAATGACTCTAATCTAATTTCACGAATATTTCATTATTTTTTAAAATTTTCATTTATGCTGTTCACATCGATTGCTGCTTTTATTTTGCTTTTATTCCTACTAATTGAACGAATAATCAAAGGAAAAGTTACTTTCACGAGGACAAATCAGAAGAATGACCCACAAAACCTGTCATCGAACATCATCCATACTTCCACCTCATTCTCCTCGAGCAATTTATCCTTAAGCAATCACATTTGTCCCGTAAAATCCCTTTTCTCTTTCAAAACGACACGCCAAGGGTACAGCAGCTTTTTGTCCAACAGTTCGATCGTCTTTCCTCCTGTCACGCTATTTCTGAACTCGGAAGTTCGCTCGTGAACAAGCAGTAACTGCGAAGAATCGTCACGGAAACGCTTCAATCTCGCGGCGACAAATAGAGATCCGCAGGAATTCACAGACGAACGTTTCCGAACTTTCGCATAATGTGTTTTCTCTGTGTTCCGTTAATACAATCACCGCGAAACACCGAGATCGCCTGCCCGACCGCGTATAATTAATTAACATCTGTTTATGCTTCGCATGAGCTTATAAATATTCATAGCCGACGGGGCCAAGGTGCGGAGCGGGTGGTATTCGTTGATTTCCAAAAATCGATCCGGACAATAGCGAGTTTCGTTAGAAACACCGCGATACTCGAGTTGTCGGAGGCAAGTCGATCGATATGCACCATATCGTCGGAGCACGTGAGAGATACCGTAGAAATTTCGGTTTCAGCGGAAAATTGAAATTTGTTTAGGTAAAGCCTAGGCTTGTACCTTTACATTTTGTTTCGATTCGACTGTTATTTACAGTTTCGTGAATATGTATTTTTCCAATTGACCCATTTGATTATTAGAGAGAGAGACCTCGCGCGTCGAAATACCATTTAAAATTTTTCATTCGAGTATCTGTTAGATATTTTATCGTAAATTCTATTGTCGAGGGTGAACGGTGGTGATGGATATTGATAACAATTATGATTAACGATATTATAAAGCTTACTTCGATAGCGTTCTGTCCCAGGGGCCGTGTTTATAGTGTGGGGGTCCAGCCTCACGTTCATTGATGTCGGGCTGACACAGGTATTCTCGTTGGTAATTGTAGCTTGGTAAGAAAAGAGAAAGGAAGGGATGCGTTTCGTCACGGACCTGCTAGTGGACTCATAAGTAATGCTACCCTAGCAGGCCCTGCCTTAGGCTAGGATACTATTGGTAAGATAGGAAGTTAGGGTGATTTATTAACCCTTTGCACTCGTGAGGCGCCCGTCAGTCGCCATTTGATAAAATTTCGAAAATATTATTTAATACGTCAAACTTAAGTTAACGTGACAGTGTGCGAGGTATCGAAATCAAATAATTCTACGTGTTAATTATCATATAATTTTTTATTTTCTGCTGAAAGATATATCGTCAGCCTTATAGCAGAAAATCTTTGAATTCCTACTCTTCTTTAGCCAAAACACCGTCGAGTGCAAAGGGTTAACCCCTGCTAAGGTTATTAGCCCATTTGATTAAATTTCGAAGATCGATATTAATTACTACGTCAAACTTAAGTTAACGTGACAGTGTGCGAGATATCGAAATCAAATAATTCTACGTGTTAATTATGATATAATTTTTTATTTTCTGCTGAAAGATATATCGTCAGCCTTATAGCAGAAAATCTTTGAATTTCGACTCTTCTTTAGTCAAAACACCGTGGAGTGCAAAGGGTTAACCCCTGCTAAGGTTCACCCAAGTGGTGGCCAAGTGACAACGAATGTCCACGAGTCTAATCCCCCACTTAACTTGGGACGTGTGGTCCTAGGGCCGCAACGCTATTCTTGACTTGACTGACACACTATTCTTGGCTATACGTATTTCATCGATAGTCCCTATTGGCGTAATGCGAAAAGCGAGACGTCCAGTTATTTGTCTGCAATGAGATGCTAACAAAACAAATTTTTCTTTTGGATCTACGGTCATACAACGCACATAATTGGTATTAATTGAAATAATGTGGAACAGGTAACTCGATCGTGCCTTTGTCGTAACGAATGGCAGGTGCTCGAATGGCGTAGTAAAGGATCGAATGACAGTGGGCATGATTGATGAGTGATCGAGAGGGTGGAAATGCGGATTGTGAGAATGTTATTAAATAATCAATAATGCACGAGGAATGAACGATTTAGGGGAACACTTCTGGAAGTATAGCAATGCGTAGTATGAATGAGTATGAAAGGGAAGAAGAGTTAGCATCAGAGTTCCAGAGAGAGTGCAGGCACGAGTGTGTGGAGTTGGTAAATGCTGATCGAGTAACTATCTATATTTTCGTAATAAATGTCATTACCTTAAAAGAGTTATCACTCCACTGTGAATGCTATAATAACGCAATGAAAGCCAAGGAGCGTACGTAATTTCGATTTTATTTGAAAAATTCATGTTAATTTTATGGAAGGCAGCTGCACATTTTCTGCCACTGCAAGAATAATAGAGTGGAACGAATTATTTTTGCACCATTACACAGTTCGTGTCATTAAGCAATCACTGTGTCGAGTTTAATCTCAGTCTTCTAATCTTTATTTTTCGTTTCATTTTATATCGTATACATATGTACCTCGTTATTGTTGTATTAATGAATTTTCAGCCTCTTTAAATAAATGAATAAATAAAAATTCTTCAAACCTTCTGAAAAGAGAAGTTATAATTTCAAGTAGGTATATACCGGTTTATGAAACGTTTCTAAAACGTTCGAGTAATTTTATTTATTCTTGAAATTTATTCCCTGTATCGTGAAAATCGAGGTGGACAAAAATGGATATCGGAAAGGAATATGCAATGATTCTCTTTAGAAAGTAAATTATTAAATAACACTGATTAATATTTAAATGGATATCTGGCGAGATTTAAACTAATGGAAAAATAGAAGTTCTTGAATTGTAAATTAAAATCGAGCGATTGAATTTCGCGAATCGCGAAATGCTCGAATTACTAATTCGATAAATCTAGAGCGAGGAGTCTCGTCGAAAATCGATCATATTATTAATTACAATTTATCAGTTATCGGTTATGCAAATGTAAAATTGAAACAGCCATTCATTTCATAACCCGTGACTTTGATAAGCACGTCGAGGATGATAATATTCATCGAATATAAATATTAATCGAATTTCTGTAAACTGTTTCTATCGAATTCAGCTAGACAGTCGATTCTGAGAGAAGAATCGATCGTCTAGCGCGTTTCTAAATTTTTCTTAAATAATTTAAACCGGAAAAATAAATTTGGATAATTATATAATAATTCGAATGTCTGAGCGAATTGTTTCGGAATAAAATGTAATATGGCGTTGAAAAATTTAGAAGAAAGAGGAGTAAATCGACTATAGAAATTGGTATTGATCTTCAATCATTCTTAAACATTGTCTCGGTATCGGATTCCACGTCTGGAATTATAAATAATGCATACGGTGACCTGAAAATTTCGTATAATTTTCGACCAAACTACAAAATTATTTTTCGCTAATTTTATGTATCAACGTTTACTCTAATTAAATAATTCCCGAAAATAATATAACAATCAGCTATTTCCAAATAGTAAATTTCCAAAAAAGGAATCCAAGTGTAATTTTAATTTTGCTCAAAGCAGAATTTGCTATCGACGAAATTAGGCGAGTTGGTGTTCAGTTTTAGTAATATAATTTATAAATTGCAGAATTATTTTAGGCCAGCGTGGCGTAGTTTCTAAGGTTCTCGGAGTTCCTCGAGTTTCTAAGGCTTCTGGAATTCTGCAGTTAAACTCTGACACAACCACGCTAATGGTACAACCATATGATATTACCCAACAGCCGCTTAACTTGTATTTTAAACATTTCCTCTCCGTTCCGCGAATTTTTCGTTCAAACAAACTCCGATGAATTCCAATGGAATATTTTTGCAATTTTATAACGCGAAAGAAGCCGCTTTTTCCTACGAGGTAAACGATCCCACGTGATTTCTAAAATAGAGCTCGCACCTCGAATATTAAATCTGAAAAAATCGGCAAATCGATACGACTTTATTTCCGATCCATCTTTCTAACGTTGGAACAAAAATCGCGCTCTTTTTATCGGCAAATTTCCGCAAAATTAGTCTCCTTTCTTCATTCATGCTTTATCACACGAACGTAACTGACAGTCGACGAGCTTTCGTACTTACCGACATTTAATTTTTTGCCGCAAGCGCGTAGAATACTACCGGTAAGCTATATTACTTATTAACACGCGTTCTATGGATTGGCTCGTTTCGAAAATCGCCTCCATTATTAATCGTGAGCCGGCATTGTTCCCTGAGCCGGAATGGGCATCAATCGGGTTGGTGTGCTGAAATATAAATTTTCCAGAAACTAATATGACTTCCCTTAATCGTTCCGATATGAAATTGTCGAAATTCAATCCAATGTAACTTGTAACGCACCTAAAGGTAGACGAATTTGGCGTTAGTACACGTTAATTAAATCACGACAACTGCAAGAGATTAATTAGTTGTTACCGAACTCGATTCCTGTATTCGTAGTTTGGCCGCTGCGAGAGTACAATATATATTGTGTCCATGGAAAGCAATTTTGACGGCCAAAAGGGAACTATCGCGGAATGCGAGTATCGAAAAATAATAGTTGATGAAATTTTAAAAGCAATGGCGTCTATGGCAGAAAAATCCATTCAGATTTAGCTTCTATTCTTGAGCGTTAAATTAAATGGAAAAATTTATCCCTAAGCTGGGGCTCTGAAATTTATATAGGATTGATAGATCTGCGATGGTCTCGGGATGTGAGAAAGGTCATTTCGATCGATTGCAATTCTCCGCTCCCATGTTTCAATTTTGTTGCGTGTTATTGGAAAAACACAGCGTTTCGAGGTAATTCTAATATTCATTTTTACTTGCCGATATCGTATAGCAATTATTTACTGTAAATACTGTACTATATTGTACTATAAGAATTATTTAACCTATTTGCATCCAAATGTGGAATAACTCACGAGCCGACATTTCTTCGAGGTAATTCTAATATTCATTGCTTGCCGATATCGTATAGCAACCAGTTGCTATAAATACTTTACTATACTGTACTATACTAGTGTACTATAACTACTATTTACTGTACTATAAGAATTATTTAACCCATTTGCATCCAAATGTGGAATAACTCACGAGCTGACATTTGTTCGAGGTAATTCTAATATTCATTGTTTTCCGATATCGTATAGCAACTATTTGCTATAAATACTGTACTATACTGTACTATACTAGTATACTATAACTACCATTTACTGTACTATAAGAATTATTTAACCCATTTGCATCCAAATGTTGAATAACTCACGAGCTGACATTTGTTGGAGGTAATTCTAATATTCATTGTTTTCCGATATCGTATAGCAACTATTTGCTATAAATACTGTACTATACTAGTGTACTATAAGAATTATTTAACCCATTTGCATCCAAATGTGGAATAACTCACGAGCTGACATTTGTTCGAGGTAATTCTAATATTCATTGTTTTCCGATATCGTATAGCAACTATTTGCTATAAATACTGTACTATACTGTACTATACTAGTATACTATAACTACCATTTACTGTACTATAAGAATTATTTAACCCATTTGCATCCAAGCGCGGAATAATCCGCGAGCTGAATTTTTTCCATTACCAATTACTAAATATTCTTCATATACCACAAATCACGTTGGATCCCTTTCGTGAGTATCTTATCTACATTAATTCATCATATTCTTAACAAGTTTTACTTTTATTGCGAAAATCTTTCCCACTGCCACTATGAGTAAGTGCTAATACGCACGCGGTGACACGGGCCAGTCGTCATTTGAACGTCGCTGATGCCTGATCACGGCACCTTATCTAGAGTCATGATGCAAATAGGTTAAAACCATTTCAATACCGTGATATACGAAATTTTCACATTTTCGCGAATCAAATATTCCTTTCCCTCGGGACAGTGGTAAACAAGCTTTGTCCTATATTTCAAAGTATTTTCAGTGAAATTGGCCAAAGATTTTCCAATTTTTCTATTTGTCTATTAACAATTATTGGAATTATGGGTAAAAAGAAATAACTATCTTTATTGTATCATAAGGAAGGTGTATCTTAAGTATTCTGACTGTTCGCTTAGAGAGTCAAAACTAGAGTGAAGAAAAAGGGTATGCGACTGCAGCTCATCTTGATCCTCTAATTCTTATCTAACGTGTGAAATAAACAGTTCACTCGTTCCAGGAACCTCTGGTTATAGTTTAAATATAGCATAGTTTAAAGATATATCTATTCCTCCTGAGAGATTAATTTTTGTATACACGTTAAGACGTATCTTATTTTCAACAGCAATATTCTTAATATAATAATACATAAGTTACAATTCCTACAACAATCTTTCATCCCTGTATAAATAATATTTCTCGAGAAAATTTCTTTCTCTTAATTTTTCCTATTAAACGACACTTGAACGTCCTATTATTACGCGGTGGAAAATTCATACTGCTAAAAATTCGTACAGATAAAAATGGAAGATGTACTTATCTCGAGCGTGTCTCGGTCGGGTTCGTAGAACACGCGCCTCGATCGGCACGGATGCGTGGATTAAGCCCTCGATTGGTCAGGCCATGGCCTGGCTGACGAGAAGAATGCACGATTACGCGGTGACAATTGATCAAAGCACTTTCGAAACTTATTTGCGGCGCGCGGCACAGCTGTGTGTAAAGTTGGAATGCGGCGCGTGTGCCACGCGGAATGAGTCACGGAGCGTGTGCTAAATTGAGATGGCCGGTCGGCTACGATCGTGCGGACACGCAGCGCCAGACATTCGTCACAGCTGACCACTCTTGTGAAAAATACAACCCGGGATTCTCCCTTCGACGGGTCTGATAGAGTAAGAGACAGGAATTTTGGGAAAAATACGAAAGCACCGGAAGTTAGCTCGTCGAGCAGTGAATACACCTACTTCATCGCTCTGTTCCGAAGAGGTTGGCTTAACCCTTTGCACTCGACGACTTTTCGGCTAGAGAAGAGTAAAAAATCAAAGATTCTCTACTAAAAGACTGACGATACTTTTTTGAGCAGTAAATAAAGAATTGTGTGATAATAGAATTGTATAATTATTTGACTTAGATATTTCGCACACTGTTACATTACATTAAATTTGATATATTAATTAATATTGTAGAGACATGGGTGATTGTTAAATAATATAAAACTATTTATTAGACGTAAAATATAATATACAATGTGCGGTGACGGTAAAGACTACGAATATAGATATCTATATTAACTAAACTTTTACAACTACAACTAACAACACAATTACAACTAACTTCTTTCTTCACAACTGTATGCTACGAACTCTAACATACTACACCATACTACGACATACTACATACTGCTCACTCACGCTCTTGCATCCCTATTTAAAACCATACATTCTATCCTCTTTCGTACCTATTCTCTCTTTCCCAATCACACTCTCCCACGCACTACTTGTAATCTTACCCTCAGCGGGTCACTTGGCCCAAACAGTCAAACGCATTCCGAGAGACACTCTTCACTTTCATCCGATACATTCATTAACATCCCGTCCACACGATCCTAGGGCACGGTCATTCGTCCTTTCGCACGCACTCTAGATAACATGCTCGACCCACTCATCCTGCGATACCACAATATCGATCTTCCAAATTTTATGAAATGGTGACTGAAGATCACCTCTCGAATGCAAAGGGTTAACATTTGCTGCACAGGATTTCAGATAATAAAATAGACCTATGTTGCACAGAAATTTTATTGCGTTTTAAATGTGTTGTAGTGAAAACTAAATAGCGAAGTAAACTCTACATTCCAGCTGTGTGAGAGCGATCCCTTCCTCTACGTTTTGTCTTTTGTCTCTGAAAAGTTCTTAAGTTTTCGGATCTTTGGTGAAATTTTCAATCTTTGAAAATGATCACGCTGCAATTAACCTAGTCTAGTCAAAATGACTGGTCCCGGAATTTTCCGCTTTGCAATTACCAAAAACATGTGTCTGTTTACGAAAGAATTTTTGTCGACTCGTATATACCTGTAATTAATATATTCACCTATCTTAATTAAATTACTGACATACAAATATGAAATATAATATAATACTAAAATCAGTATTATATATACTAAAATTAGTATTGTATGTTTAGGTAGTTCTACTGTCAAGTAGAAATTTCTCAATTTCTCAATTTGCGAATTTTGATAATTTTTAATTCCTACCACTGGGCTAGTATTTAGTAATTTGCAATTACTAAAAGCATATACCTGCTCTCAAAAGACTTTATATCGATTTGTATAGAGCTGTAATTAATATATTCACTCATCTTAATTAAATATAATACTAAAATATAAATATAAAATATAATACTAAAATTAGTATTATATATACCTGCGATGTTTAGGTATTTCTATTGTCAAATAGAAATTTTTCATTTCTAAAATTAAAATTAATTTCCGAACCTCCGAATTTCGATGATTTTTAATTCCTACAACTGGGTCAGTATAAATACCCGTTGCCAGATATTTGATTAAAAATTCTGCATTCGAAGTTGCTCTACTTATAGATTTTTTGTTTAATAGCAATGTTAGCAATGTTCCAATATCTTCATTCATTCCATTTTCTTGAAATTCTTCTTCCATTCTTCCATCCGTCTTCCCGGATAAATTTAATCGAAATTAAGTCGACAAATTTAATTTCACGCATATCCCGTGCCTCTGCTCGTACTCAATCCAATCCAAAAGCAATTTTCCACTTGGAGACGGGAGAGAACAATGCATTCGCTCTTCGACTCGAAAACACGTTTCTATAATAAAGTTTAGACGGTACCCAGTGATATCGAGATTACGAATGTCCATTTCGTTTTTCCATCTCTTAATCAATCTTACCCGATGCGTGCAGCTGTCCGGCAGGACGAGCTGGAATTTTTTGACGTTCACGCGGTTGCTCCGTTTACGCCGAAAAAGCGGTATGGGGAGAAAATTTATATCGTTATTAAATTCGCATGTGAAACGACTCGCGCGTGCGACAGAGAGGGGATTCCCGGGGAAACGAGGACGGCACGCGGAAAGTACCGTTTTCCCGCGTTTTGTCTGAAAGCTTTGTTCCGCTCGTGTTTTTTCTCGTGCCGCGGAAAACCCGCAGAAGTATGTCTCCTGGCTGGAAAGCAGGCTGACGCGCTTCCCTTCCGCGCTGTGATCGCGGAGAAAGCAACGATACCGCGTTTTACTCGGTGATACTTGAAAATTTTATTCCACGCATCGCGGCAGAACCGCGAGACGCGAAAGGCCGCCATTCACGATCTTATCGCGCGATTCTGCCCCGGAATGCCGTTGTTACGCCACCAATTTGCATAATATCTTCCTTGGAGAACGTTAGGAATTATTGGAAATATCGAGG
This sequence comes from Eufriesea mexicana, assembly GCF_001483705.2. Taxonomy (NCBI): domain Eukaryota; kingdom Metazoa; phylum Arthropoda; class Insecta; order Hymenoptera; family Apidae; genus Eufriesea; species Eufriesea mexicana. The sequence continues at coordinate 250,290 of NW_016908524.1, read as the reverse complement.
AAAGTCGGTGAAATTAGATACGTATGGGGAAAGTATCCGCGGACTTTGGGGAATTTCGTTTTTCGCGAAACTCGCGGATGTATTCGATTCGCGTTGCGATTTAAATATGAAAAATGATACGGGTAGGTCCGCTAATTTTAATTAATTTTCGCATACACCCGTCCGCAAATATTTAGACACTTGATATTTTTCACGAATAATTTCTACGTATATCCGATGCGAATTAATATTATGAGACTTTTTACGGCTTTTAAATAATTTTCAATAATTAAAACATCGAGTTAATTATTTTTATTCGTAATATTCCGATTTTTGTCTTGTTTACATTCACTTGGTCAAGAGAGTCCCATGGATGGATCGATACCTACCATTTTTTAGGTAGGCAAAATTAAAATTAGGAAAATTAGCGCGGTAAAGATCGGATTTATAGAGATTGAAGAATTTTTAACTTTGATTATATTTTATTTCCTTGTGGTACAAATGCGCGGAGGTTGAGTCTTCTGAGATGCGTGATGCAGACGGTGGGTTGTCAAAAAGTGTCCCCTGGAATCCTTCAGCCAGGTTTTTATAGGCTCTATGACGACCATTGCTTCGAAAATTGATGAGATTGATGGTTCCATTGCCATCCAAATAAAGACTCTTCTCGCATTAGGAAAAATACAATTTTCCCAGTGATACTGCATTTGTATCTCTCCCCGTTCTTTATGTGGCGATGCTGCACTGGATTTTTGGGAAAAGAATTATCCTAATCGGAATTAAATCGCTGATTTGCAAACTCGGTCGAATTTGCGCGAGCATGTATTCCTTAACGAAGAAAGAAACGCGAGCAATGCGTGATTCGCGAGGAAATATAGCTCGATTAAATTCTCGCTATTCGCGGGATCGTTAACAGAAAATCCAGCGATGCGTCTGGCACGGTCGTTTAAACATTTATGTTAGCATTAAACGGGACAAGCGGGCAGAATTTTTGGGGAGCTCGCGAGTACGCGTTACGACCGGAATCGTTTATCATGTCGAAATTATCTAATTATTCTCAGCGAGGGGTGAAAGGTCAGAGCGAGAGACAGGAGAAAAGAGAAGCAGATAGAAAGAAACAGAGAGAGAAAAGGGAAACCGTGCGAGCAGAAATGCATCGCGAACGCGGCGTGTGTTACAATTCGCTGCTGTCGTCATCGACGTAATCTACGAGGCTATAATTTGCAGGCGGGGTTAAATTGAAAATCGTCCCGGAAGTCCCCGAAAAAATTCGCACTGTAATGAAACGCGGCTACCTTTCCGGGTTCCTCGAGCGATCTCGAAGATCGTGCCCAAGCTGGTCGAAATTGAAACGATACCTGAAACGAATCTAAATTCCATTCCCGTTTAACGTTTCCATTCATTCGAATGAAACGTGGCGACCGAATGTTTGTCGCCATTTTGTAAGATTATGCGAGCCCTGGTTACCGATAAGGCAGCGTGAGTGACGAGCACGTAGCAGCCGATAGCTGGAGTCTCCAAACGAAGCCTCCATTCGCTTGATTTTCGCGACGAATTGACAAAGGCCCACCGTTAACCCTTTGTCCCACAACCACGAGTGAGACTCGTGGTAAAGAATTTGGGCCATAAGCGAAAACCACGAGACTCACTCGTGGTGAGGAATTTGGGTCGTAAGCGAAAACCACGAGTCTGACTCGTGATGAGGAATTTGGGTCGTAAGCGAAAACCACGAGTGTGACACGTGGTGAGGAATTTTCGCCATTAACAATACGCAGGTGTCGAAGTCGTGGTACTTAGTTGCGACGAAGTATACATGTCATAAGAAGTATAAATTTTGTGCGAGTTCGTGCACACGGCTGAACAGCTGAATGGCTCGACGCGCGACGGACCTTTTTGATTTACTATGGTCAGCGTAATCGGGAGATGGCACATAGGCCATGGGGTTAAAAGGGCTGACATGATAGACGAGAACGGTGTGTGGTAGGAACGAAGGAATGTTGTATTCAACGGAGTAAAGTATAATTGGTCATCGAGTATTAGACTTGTAGCGACCATCATTTTCACCCTCGCCAGTGGATGACTTCCTACTTGAAGGAGGTTCCAGGAATTTCTCGCAAGTTCTCGGAAAACCTCCGCTTTCCTATATATGTAGGAATTTTCTTTACTGACTCGTTTCTTAAAATAAAATAACTCTATCTCTTCACACACTGACCTGACGACTACTCTGACAACTCCTCTCAACTCCTTGATAATCCATTTAATAATTGCTTAGTAACTCCTTAGTAACTGACTCTGTCTTCCTGAACGGGTCCTTTTAAAGCCCGTCCAGAGGACAGGTGCCTCCCCGAAGGAGGAGAAACTCCCTCCACGCCAAAGTCAACGATAGAGCAGACTCCTCCCTCCGAGTTAGCCCCTCCGAAGAGTCATCCTCTCTGGGACCCTTCTCTACAGGAACACTTCGGCGATCGCACCCCAATAAATTCTAAAAATATCATATATAACTTGTAGACCTCTTCCTCTAAGGCAGGACCTGCTAGAGAAAACCTTACTGATGAGTCCACTATCAGGCCTGTTCCGTCCCGGAGAGCGAGTTTATAACATAATTTTATTCTAGGGCTTACACTTTTAACAGACCTAACGGTTTATTTTATATTTTATACCGCGACTGCAATTCCGGAGGTTCGATGTGCCTCAACGCCGTTCTAGCGGATTAAGCTTATAAAGGTAAAGCAAAATTAGGAATTTTACTAGTACCAGACGCGACAGATGGGACCCACTTGTGACAGACCCAACAAGCGACGGACGGACGGCACTTATAAATCACGTCATTGACCATCAGAAATCGGCTCCTTGACAGTTTCCTACTCCTTAGCCAAAGGTCCTTATGTCACACCCTCTGTCCAATTAAAACTCTTTACCTTTCCACCACCAACATCTATTTTACCCAATCAGAACTAAACTAGAGAAAACACCGGACCGAACACGACGAGACAGGACATAGAGCAAAATCGAGAAGTCAGTTCGTCTTCGGCACCGATCCTTAAAACATCTTAATTACACATACAAACGCGTGTTCGAAACGGTACTCCGTTAACGTCTACGTTATAACTATTCTACACTTTTCTCTAAATAAACACTCTCTTTTGACCACACACATTCTGGATCCTTATTATTACAACTAGTCACGCAATATTAATTTGGCGCGTGATAAGCGTTCTTGGAAATCGAAGAGATTCGATACCGTAGGACGCTACTAGGCCCAAGACGAAATGCATATCCCTTCCTTTTTCTTTCATCCTTTCTAGCACCACTGCCACACGAGAATATCCTGCGACGAGCCGACTTCGACACTCATGGGAAGAGCACCCTTTACAGACTCATTTAACTCAATCCTCTCTTCCCCTCCTCTTACAATTTCTAACGGCAGCGAGGAAAGACCGCGGAGTATAATTAGAGTTGCGTTTGATATGGATGATGCACGATTTCAAATCGAATTCGACGAATTGACGTGTTACGGTTTGCGTTCCAATATGATTTAATTAATGGCTTTAATTCTCGCGAACAACTATGCGCGAAACCGTGCGTGTACATGTACGCTTGAAATCGTAATAATTCAATTAATGAATGTAATGAGATTTCTCAACCAGCCGAGTGACGTTGGTATCGAATGCTCGCGATCGGAAGTGCCCGAAGTGGGATCGGCAATCGGGTTTTCGCGTATGCATCACGCGAAATTACATCGTTCATGCGCGATTATTTCGTTTCGCGTATTTTCGCTCGCGTTTCGAAGAATTTCACGCGCTCTTTTGCAATATCGGTAGGTGGGTAAGCTAAAGGTGTGTTATACAAAGTTACTTTGATATTGAGCCATGGTACTTGTGGTCGTGAGTATTTATTTTATGTATGTAATTCAGATATAATTGCATTTCTACGAAAGTAGAAAATTTATAGCGAAACGAATTTTTATTGCAAGATCGAGGGGATAATTTTTCGTTGATACCGGGATAACGTTTTAATCGGAACTCTCATCGAATCCACGAATCACCAGGCTCGGAAAGATAGGCGGAAGGAATTTTAGCGGGAGATCCGGGATTATCAGGGACACGCACAAGGGAGCGCTATAAATGTCGCGTTGAATAACGTAACAAATAATTAGTATTAAATATCGTTTAACTGCACGACTATTGTCATTACCACAGTATTACATCGGGGTAACGATTGTACCGCAGCGTGGTTATTTCCGATTAAATCCCGCGGCGTATCGTATGTAACTCGAATCGTAACTGAATAGTGATTAGAATAATTCATTGGATTATGGGTATGCGCAGTTTCTGATTATATTCCGCTCGTGAATTTCGCAACTTCGCGGAATAACGATGCTTGCAAGCATGTTTTTGCCACCGTTAAGAATTTATCGCTCTCCTATTGGGAATCACTCGACAACAAATACGTTAATTATTACTCGCTAAACACGTGTCGAGATATTGATCCCGCGAAGGTGTGATTATCGATAAACTCATCGATAAATACCGATGTATCAACGTGTTATCGACACTCGCTGGTTTTATCTTCGTTTATTTATTTATTTTGCTTCAATCGAGCAGACAAAGTTTATTTCTTCGAAATTAAAATTAATATTCGTAATACACGATTCTATTTAAATTATTAACACGTTGACTGCCATGGTGGTCATCAGTGATCTTATTTATGTCTCCTCAGTGGTCATGGTGGGTACCAGTGTCTGACAATACTAATTTTTTGAATTTATATTTATTTTATTCATTTATATTTATTTTGTGTAGAAAACATTCATAATTTCCACCATTTTTCTTTTTCTATAATTCATCATTATATTTTAAGTATAATGGAAATTTTATCATGGTCTCCTCAACGTATTACATGAAAAATACGTGACAGTCAAAGTGTTAAATTTATAATATGGAATTTTACGTATTTTTCGGGGAACATTGTCGCGAAACAATCCACAGTCCCCTGTGTCCCCAGTCCACAATCCTAACCCCGAAGAATAGTATAACAAATGGTTCTTCCACGGATTGCGAGGGTCTCACACGTTCGAGTCGAGTTTATGGCTAGCAGATCGTAAAAAGCCGCGAGATCAAAGGGAGCCGGAGTCTTCAGAAATTAGTTCGTCAAACATTCCACTACAAAGTGAAACTGTTTGCCTTCGAATCTACCTGTGTACCCTCGACTGCTCCTTTTAGAATTCTGTAAAGTTCTATTTGAGATTGCTCAACAATTCCTCTTAAAGAGATTTAAGCAATGAATTTAAATTCTAGCTGTTTCCCCGGGCTTACTGAAAGGCGAGGTTTTAAAATGGCGGCGTATCGCGCGGCCCATTCGCTATTGTATCGGCAAAGGTAAAACATGAAAGTCGCTTTCCTAGGCTCGATAGCATTCAGCGCGACTTTCTTACGTATCTCGCTCTTGTCTTCGCTCGTATATCGCGCGATATTTCTTCGCCGATGATTCTGCCATCTAAACATAGCGGTCCGTATTCAAAACGCATTGTACACGGTTGAAATGGCGTGTACATCTCGCTGGTGTTCCGCTTTTATAGCAAGAAAGGGATCTCTTCCTGTGTGGAGAAAAATAGCGTCGAAATAATTAAAATAATCGAAATGAAACGAAAGTAATTGAATTTTATCCTCACTGTGTCATTCTTGGTTTTGTATTTTTCATCGCTGTTTCCTACTTTTTCTGTACCAACGATGACCTCGATGGGTGTGCTTTAAAATTCTATTATAGATCGTTTGAACTGTTTTATTTCGAATTTTTATTAATATTTCATATTATGGCAATTTTCACACGGGTGATCCCTGTTTATCTTTAGAGAAATGCTCCAAAGAATTATCTAGGGAAGGTTTCGTGTACTTTTGGATTACACACATGCAGTACGTTTTAGAGAAATTCGTAGAATCTTTTGCTGCAAACGAAATTAGGCTAGTTTTTGAAAAGGAATTGGAGAATGGTTGGAAAGTTCCAATTGTTGATTTTTACGAAGTTAATGGTACGTGATGCTATACCTAACGCGCATAGGTGTCCGAATAATGGTATAATTACTCGTTTTAGTTGCACCGATCGGGTATTTCGTTTGCGCGATGGCGAATGCTGCGACGATGCGATACGTATGACAATGATCGTTCGAGTGGGAGACAAAAGGAAGGGAAGAAAGAACTCGTGGAAGAACGTTAAGAGGATCAGCATTGCATTAGGCGCGGCTGGGCAATCCGCCAGTTGTGCTAATCGCGATGCATTCTTACGTCTTGACAGTCGATCGATCACACCTGAGAAATCGAGGCGATATTTTATAACTCCAGACGTCTGCCGAAATTAGTTACGTTGAATTACGTATATGCCTGTTAATTAACACATATTTCGCATTCCTGGAAAAGCGAATCGAGGCTCGTTCTCGTTAATACTTTCTACTCGAAATCGGGAATCGCATAGAATGAAATGTTATGGCTTTCGATTCTATTTCGTATTTTATTTCAGATGTATTCGATTTAAAATATGTCTGAAACAGTTATACTTTCGACGAATTTTATGCTCGTGCATACTCGCTTGAAATCTTAACAGTAAAACGTATCTTCGACGAATTATATATTTTCATACTCCTGCCTTTGGTTCAAAATATTAGCAGAAACGTATATCTTGTTTATTTGTAGTATAATTTTATTATATAATTATATTTAATTATTTATAATTTAGTATAATTTTATAATAATAAATA
>NW_016908524.1:236666-242482 GCF_001483705.2 Eufriesea mexicana | reverse complement strand
TTGGGTGGATATTGTTTCGGATAATTGCGAATTACGTTGATCTTCGGACATGTCTGACCAATGATTGACTACGCTACTCGGTAATCGAAGAAAGAGAAATCGTAAGCTAGAAGAAAATCAATTTTTATAATCGATAGAATATTCTTTTATCAGCTATCTTAATATTTTTACATATGTGGTCCATAGGAATTCAAAATTCCAGTCTACAGCGCATGAGCAACCAAAAACAAAGATGGAGTATTAAGATTGAGAATCAACCCTCTGCACTCGAGAGACGCCTCTCAGTCGCCATTTAATCAGATTCCAAAGATGGATATTAATTAATATATCAAATTTACAATTACCCAACGACGCGTGGAATATCGAAGTAAAATAATTCTACGTCTTAATTTCTATACGATTTCTTATTTACCGTTTTAAAACTATCGTCGACTTTATGGCAGAAAGTCTTCGAATTACTATTTTCCTGTAACGAAAAAATCGTCGAGTGCAAAGGGTTAACCATGTAATTGAATAGTGCGTAAAGAGAAATACCCTACTCTTATATTTTATACCGTCTCTTCTCATTAAATATACTTCTGTTCGTTTTGTTACCGCCTTCATAATTCCACGTGCTCGTCATTTCAATCCAACCATATAATTACTGGGACATAGGAGCTGAAACGCAGAAGGGGTTAACTGGACTAAAAATTTAATTGACGATATTTTAAATTTCTCGAAGCAGCCTCGAATCTTTTGTCTATACCATGATGTCATAGAAAACACAGAAAAGGAGGAGAAAAATGAGGAGAGAGAGGGAGAGGAAGGGAGAGCAGAACGATAGAGCATTTGCACCCTTGGTGTGGCGATTTCGCCGGGCGGGCATGCATTCGCCTATTCAGTCGTCTGGAGGGTGTCGAAATGTCGGCGGGCACGGGTCACGGGTATATCCAATAAAGGTGAAATTGCAGGGGGCAAACACGGGGTGGAATTTACGCATTGATGTTTAATGCAAAATTCAAATCGTTCCGTCAGCCCGGCCAGCCACTGCGTCAAGATACTCTTTCGCCCTCTTTCCTTCGTTTCACCGACTCACCCCGTCCCCGTTCACGGGGTAACATATGACGCAATCTTGGCAGGTATTGTCAGGGAACCGGCGACATCTTTAATGTATGAGGTAGAAGGGGGCCCAGGCTAGCTGGCTGCCACGGTAATTGTCACTGTGTCGACCACCGACTCTCTCTTACTTCCTACCCCCTCCCCCCCCCCTCCCTCATTCTCTCTCTCTCTCTCTCTCTCTCTGTGACGCGCGAGCGTGAAACCTCGTTTCACGGTGTGTACAGGTGTCGAGGTACACGTGTGTTTCGCCTTTGTTCTTCGCATTTCGCGTCGACGACAGGCATCCCTTTCGTTGCCACGACAAGCGTTGTCGTCGATACTCCCTTTGCAACGGAGGAAGGAAAAATTTATTGGTCCGTCGTTTCTTTTTCGGGCTTTATTGGCTGAGCTTCTCTCGTTTTCCTTTTTTATTCGACGGATTTTCGTGTTCGAGGGCGTTTCGTTTCGTTTCGTTGCTTGACCCGGTTTCGCAGCTTTCCCGCGTCCTTACCGATGTATTGGCTCGTTGAATCTTGTCGATTTTGACGCGGCCGTTGCGAAACTGCACGATTGATTCTGCTACGCGAGATAGCGAGACGATTTCCCCTTTCTTCTTCTTTTCCTCTCATTCTTTGCACGTGTATTTCCTTTTCCCTCCCTTTTCCTCGTATTCTTTGAGCTTTATACAGTTAATCGGTAGTCGGTTAAATTTCGATTTTATTTCAATGGGTGATATAGAATATATAGGTATTCTTATTTTTTAAACAATTTTTGTCATCTTGTTTGAATTTTTAGTAACGGGTAGTATATTTGGTATTTTTGGCGAGATAATTCTTTTCGTATGGCTATCCTGGTGATATATATTTGTGTAATATACGTCTTTTTCGAGCAATTTATTCGGCGATGATGGTAACTTCCTCTTAGCACGAGCGCGAAAGGATTTTGGTAAAAGAGCCAGGGAACGTCTGACTTATGAAGCTTTATACTACTAATTCGCCGCTCTGGGCCGTTATAAATCCCTTTATCTGTTGTTTCCTCGTATTTCGTCTGTTTCCTCTTTACGTTGCTCCCTGTTTTTCGCCAGGAACGCGACTTAATACTTGGCAGCGTTAAATTGAAGGAATATTATCGCGTCTGATCCCACGCGGTTCATACTACTCGCAGCGATGTGGAAGAATTGCAGGCAAATTGCGCGCTATGTTTATCCGTCGGTATTATCTTTCCTTACTTTTTTATTTATGCCTCACTTCGCCTTCTTCTTTCAATTTTACTTCAGACAGCGAAGTAGAATTCTGGCGGTCCATGGTATTACTATATCTACTTGTTATTTCAACGGATCAAGTTAATACCTTTCTCGATATTCTTTCCCTTACCTTTATGTTCAGCCTGTATTCGATATGCAGAAATATTTTCTTCAATTTTATATATTTCTCATCGACTACATCGTTCGTTGTTCCAGTTTGTTGAATATAGAAATTTTGAAAATAATTCTTCGTCATATACACAGCCCTGTAAAGGACTATTATTAAACTTTCGATGAATGAAATATACCCGTTGAATTCGAATTTATGAAATAATTTAAAAAATATTGGAAATATACGCGAGTGAAATTAATAAACGGACATTCTCCTTTCCCCTCGAAACAGATGGTTCGAAAAGATCCTGAAATGAATGAAATCGTGGTCTTCTCGCGATTCGACCGTATTCGAGGTATTACCATTCCTCGCTGTTCAGCTTTTTCCACGGCTGTTTCCTATTTCGTTCCTTCAATTTATCTTTAGGATCTTGGCCCGTGGATGCTTCTTCGTCCTCTTCTTGCCACGCTTTTCCGTATTTCATTCCATTCATCTTCGCCGCTGCTCACACTATTCTCCATACACGTGTACGGGGCTTTCGGGCCAGGTATAGGTGGAGTAAATGAGAAGAGGAAGCTACGTTTCCACGCCGACACGTGGAATCCCATCGTAGAAAATTACGCGAATTTATACCACGTTCTAGCGTCTCTCGTTTCGAGCCTGGTTCATCCATCCGCGAATTGGACTTTCTGCCAGAAGCTCGACCGATAAAGAACACAGTTTGTCACGTGTCAAACGACCTCGACATCCGCTTTTTCGCATAGATCGTGTCAAATTCCGCTGCCTGTCAAAAGCTTCGCCACTCGCGACGATAAGAGAAACATTGCTGATTTATTTCTATTATTTTTAGCACCCTTAAAATTTAATAAAAGAAAGCAATTATTTATGAATTTTCGTATACTTCATTCGCAATTTTAACGTAATAAAACTCCTCAACTTTTGTCGACACGAGGTACGAAAAATTCGCTACCTATGTATCTCGATCATACGTAATAAGAAAGGTGCAGAAATAGGGTCGGAACTTCGAGTTTTACAGTGTTCGAGAGAAATACGGAAAAATGAAATATATCCAACAGACATAGGTCCCATAATTCATCCATGCTATATATTATGTCCACCGCAAAGTTCTGTCCGTTTTTAGAATAAAACAAAATAATAAATTTTTCATACCTCGAAGAGACTTTATCGAATAACATAATTGCCATCTTTATTTATAACTTCTTGCTAGCGTGATGACAATTTGTATATCCCATTTTCATAAAATATCTTATCCCTAGAGGCAGAAAATTGAACCAATTCTTGTCTAATTTCTTCGTTTTTGAATTTTCTGTTTTGCAAAAATTCTGGAAGGACAGAGATAAGTGATAATCGGAGGATGCTAGGAAAAATATGCGTTAAAATACACCTAATAAAATCTTCTATATTTCGCGAACGTTCCTAAACCACCTGGACCAATGTTTTAACAACCTCTCGTTCGCTGCTACCTGTTTTCTCGTAGTATCAGGAAGCAACACTAAATTTGTAACAAATTCTCAGGACGTGTTTTAAAATCGGATGAAACGTTAGGTCAGACTCACGATGATGTCTGAAATGGTACTCGAGAAGGAGGTTTCGCTTGCGCAAATACGCAGCAGAGCATTTTATCTCTCGGATTAGAATGATCTTGGCCCGATTCCGCGTGATTTCCGCGAATTCCGCGAATTCCGTGAATGTGAAATATACATGCCGACTTTCGGAATATTTTATAATACATTGTGTCGGATGTCGGCGGCGGCGACGACACGGCGCAGCCATTGTCCCGCCCTCTTTCGGGATGAAATTTTGAAAAGCTGCAGCGCCCTGGAAGACCCGCAGCACGAATTTCCCGTGAAATAGCGTGCGCTGGAGGCGGTCACGCGAATTAGGAGACGCCTTGTACAACGCCAATTCTCATGGCTCTCGCGGGAGCTCGGCGAATATATTTTTCCCACTTTCGAACGTCTGTAACGAAACAACTGCGAGTGGATATCTTCGATAAAATTGCCGTTTCACGTTTGCACAAATGGACTCACCTTCGAATTACTTCGATATTTCCCGTCTCAATCTTCTCACCGACCAGAAACGTATTTAACTTTTCGTGGAAGTCTAATGTTTCAATATCGATGATTTTTAAATGAATTTGTATATACAGAGCGGACAATGTAACGTGATAATTTAAATTACAATAGTTTCTGAATATCTGGTTATTGGAGAACCAATAAAAATTATTCTGCTGCAAATGTTAATTTTTGTTGAATCGTTTAATTTTGTAAGTATAGGATTGGAATGAGTACGGCCCTGAAATAATGCCAAGAGTGTTTCGAATGGATGTTTATGACAGAGCCGAATGCAATAAACGAGTGAAAGTTTAGGGATACGTCCAGTATGGTTGAAGTACCTGGTCCACCGAGGTTGCATGGGAAAGGGCATGATTGAGAAAGAATGCCTGAGTATGAAAGAGAGCAGAGTGAATGGTTAAAAGTAAGGATGCAAGGGTGTAAGAGGACAGTTTTGCCAAGACAGTTTTGGAAAGGCAGTCCATCAATTGCAATTTTGAAAGTCTTAAGCTTACATGAGACGTTCACTTCACAAATTGATTAACTCCATGAAACAAAAAATGGAGAAATATAATGAAATAATATAATTATAACTATACCAAGTGTTTTGACACTTAAATTTAAGAGTTTTCATAAAGTGGAATTGAAGAATGGCTTATATATGTCTATAAGCTTATTTTATTCTATTAAGTAGCCAACAATACTATCTTAAGTCAATCCACCCAAAAACAATCCTACATAAGTTTAGAGATCATCTAACACTACCACCTCGGATATTTAAAATTATTTATTTATTTGTGAAATAATATAAAAATATATTATTATGGCTGGTAGAATATAAAAGCACTAATTTTTATTCAGTTGGCTATTCTACTGAAAATAGGCTGAATTATCTTCGTAATAACGAAAGTAATCGAATTGGTCAGGCCAGGTAGTCCATGCTGTATACGATTATTCGTCGAATTGTTTACGGGTCATAACCTCGTTATCGATGCGGTTACAGAAGAATGTCGAGTGAAAAATATTAATGGTTCGACGAGCATTGCGCTTATGAAACCACGTTCTCCTTATTAGTCCAATGGCGCACGCGTAATTAGCGATTGCATTATTTTCCTGAATGGAAAAATTATAAATTCTCCTCGCGCAAAGATTGCACGTATGAAAGAATATTGGTTGCAAGCGACGATCAATCGACATATTTCTGAAAAAATAATTTCATTCACGAGGATGCAGAAACTTCGTTACATTACACATTACAGGGAACGCTTGTCGATCGTTTTTATAACGAAATCGAAGCAATCGGTATTTC
>NW_016908524.1:231062-235635 GCF_001483705.2 Eufriesea mexicana | reverse complement strand
GCAGAATTCACGGAAATCCTGTGTAGTGAAAGCAATGAAACTGAAAGGGAACAAAAGCAACGTGATTCTACAAACGTAATACTCTTCGATCCGTTCCCTTTTTCCTTTGAAATCTGTTCATAAATCCACCACCATCAAACGCGCTAGCTGAACCAATTGCGAGGATCACCCTGTATATTTTCCCGCACTTTTCAAAATCCAGGCGAAGCTTTTCCCAAAAACTGTGAGCCGGCCAGATCAGACGAATTAAATCTGAAAATTCGATGAAACGTCGTTCCAACCCCCAGTGGACGATTACCTGGGCGAATTGGCGGGCGTTCGCGTGTGGAGTCTTGGCAAAAATTAACGCTGTCTATCGGGTTATTCCGCCGTCTTATTCCTCCCAGAGACATAATCTAATTTCGTGGCGCGGAACAAACCTTCGACCCGTGCGTTTCGCCGATGGAAGAAAAAGCTGGAATCGCACGTGAGCTCGTGCGAGCGCACGGATTAGGGGTCGTCTTGTACAGAGGCAAATTATATTAGTCCCGCGGGATTCCGGCTCGTATATTTCCCGCACAGGTTACAGCTTTTCCTCGAAACGCGCGCGAAACGTATCGTCCGTCGTTTTCGCCACCCCTGTTTCGCGGGGTGCAGCGAGAAATCGAGATCGGGTATCGACCGGGACCGAGAAGAAAGTAGTTTTGCATTTGAATTTAAATCGCTATTTTTAATGACCACCGACTGCATTCGAGTTGTTAGGATTAACAGGGGGAGACACCCTTCGCCCCTCGAGTCTACGTGATCCGCGTTAATTGATGCTCCAGGCACGGACACGACTTGGAATCTGAATGGGATTCTTTCTCCGTCGATGGATTTGGAATGCTTTGAAATCTTTCTCTTTTTTCTCCGCCTTTTTTCTCCTTGGCGGTAAAATAGGACACTTCAGGCCTGGGCAATTGAGTCTGCGTCGGGATTAGGTTACTGGTAATTTAATGGTCTCGCGTATTTTTATTTTTATTAGTATTATGTATATTTCGAAAATTATGCAAGTGTTTGGAAAGAGAAATTTCGTTGGATAAGAGAAATTTCTTTGGAAAAATATACCCGTGATGCGATATAAAGAATAGTATAAAACGCGATAAACTTTGTCACGAATACGTCTTAGATTCTGAATGAAATCCTTTTCTTTATCTTTTTCTTGAAATAGGATTTTAGTAGGAATTTAGTAAATCAAAATGACCATATTTCAAGATAAAGTATTGCATATTTATCAAAATTACTCTAAAAGAGGTACGAGATAAGTGATAAGAATTAAGGAAAGTTATGAGACAAGTGTGCAAAATTAAGAACAATTAGTGATAATAATATTTGAATAAGAAAATTGACGAATTTTATGTTCTTCTTGAAACAGAATTTTAGTAGGAATGTAGTAAATCAAAATGACCATATTTCAAGATAAAATATTGTATATTTATCAAAATTACTCAAAAAGAGATACGAAACAAGTGATATAAATTAAGAAAAATTACGAGACAAGTATACAAAATTAAGAACAATTATTAATAATAATATTTCAACAAGAAAATCGACGAATTTTATCTTTTTCTCGAAACAGAATTTTAGTAGGAATGTAGTAAATCAAAATGACCATGTTTCAAGATAAAATATTGTATATCTATCGTAATTACTCAAAAAGAAATACGAAACAAGTGATAAAAAATAATAAAAAGCAAGAAATTATTAAAAAAGAAAATTAAGAAAAATTACGAGGCAATTGTACAAAATTAAGAACAATTATTGATAATAACATTTGAACGAGAAAATCGACGAATCCTGCCATTTGTCCAGTCGAACGAAAGGTAACATTGCTCCTTGGAGGAAAATAGAGATTTTTGGAGCGATAGCGACAATTACTCGGTTTCATATTATTTTCATAAGCTCGTCAACGAATGTTTCGTGAGTTCGTTAACTACGGTGCCTTCGGGACGAGCAAATTCGCGGTTGTTCCGTAATTTCGATCACGGGGATTGTAATTCTCGCTGCTGGGGAGATTGATGGAAACTGTGTAATTCGTGGTATGAAAAGTGATAACAATGGTAACGATGGAAGTTTTGGGAAAATGTATTTCAACGGGAAGGGGTTGCAGGGGGGGTTGAGTAGGGTTGAATTCTCATTTGACGCTAGAAGTAGAGAGTCACAATGCATTTTATCGGGATCGCTGAATAATTTATACAACTCGTGACGCAAACGAAATCAGCTCATCATTTTAGTCGCATTCAATTCCGAATCTATTGTAAAGTAACCATTAATAATATCTTCTAGGTCACGTTAACCGTTTTGCCAGTCCAACTATTAATCAGAGTTATTTCCATTTATATCATAATTTCGCGGATGCCCGGCACTGGGCACGCGAGATAATCTGCATGTGAATATAACGAATTTGCACCTGCGTTTACGAAGTGTTTCGTTTATTCACCCCGTATATCCCCGCCGCCGCATCGGTGAAATTTATTAAATCGTGCTTACGAGGTTAACTCGTCCGAGTGTACGAAATTAATTTTTGCTCTCCCTTTTTTCCAGTTTGTTAGGAACAAAAATCTGAAAAATGCCTGTCCTTTTATTCCTGTCCGAAGATGAAACTTATTTCGCGTCGATATTTGTTTTTCATTTTCTCTATTTCATTGGAATTCGTTGAAATTTATTAGAATTTAGATGAAATTATATATATTATTAATTAGAAGGAATATTTGGGTAAAATGATTTTTCTTCTTATTATGTCTATATTAATTTCCATTCCTTATCGAGCTTGTTGTCCAGAGTACATTCGAAGTACCATTAAATAAATCGGCATCTTTGCTTAGAGCGTTCGCGTGATTCCGCTTACTGAATCTGGCTATACCTGAAATTTACACGAGCTTCAGTACGAGCTCGTAAAGTAGGAAATGTTATTACATAGCTGCAGAGTTACTAAACTTTGAATGCGTTCCTTTCTTTTTTGATGGGTATGAATTTTTATCATGGTGTCTCTCGTACGTATTTCGAATATTTGTAATCTCTATTTTACGGTTATTTTGCAACGACATATTTTTTCCCCAATCTTTCCCGATTTATTAATACATTAAATACTAATTTGCTAATTAAGACATGTCACTGATACCATTCAGGATGAACAGTGTAATTCAAGAAAATTTTAGTGAATTTCCCAGCTCTCCTAATTAACTTGCATCCAAGTTCATTCCAACTAATTCGTTATAAAGTTCTACAAAGTCGATTACGGTTATACCGGATTAAATTTTCTGAAGTGATATTCTCACACGTTGTGTAAGAATATTCAAATGAAGTCTCCACGGGAATCCTCTTTTCCGCGATAAAATTATACAGAAATTTCTTTCGTATCGCGTTGTCTCTCGAATTATTATTTCATGTCTAAGAATCATGGTGTTTGCAGTCCCTCAGAGTCACCGAGTTTGCCCAGTTTTCTATATATCGCGTGAACCAGAGTTCGAAGAGGCACCACGTCAAACGGGGGCAAATAGTGTTACGTTTTGTAATTCTTATTAAAACTCAAAGCTTAGAACTAGAGCTCTGTACAAGTACTATTAACTACCCGAGTTCTGCACTAGTGACTACGCGCAGACTTGGCTAACTAGTTTGTCAGGCGAAGTCGTGCTTCACCCTGCTGTTCACTGGCAAAGAAACCGAATTCATTTTCGAAACACAAAGTTCATTCGAGAAAAGAATCTACTGCTTAAAATCTCCTGTATGAGAATTTTCTTCAATCGGTAGCTAATTTCAACGAACTCCCAGTTATCTGTGAAATTAACTCAAAGGTTTACCTTGTCAGATACAGGCCAATGAGGAACAAGGAACTTTAAATCGAAACGACTATTAATCGTCACTGCCATTTGTCATCGAATGGTCAACATGACTGTATTGTATTATCGTAAGTTTAAGGGCTATGAAAGGGAAAAGCAGTGAAAGTGGAAGAAACGTTCGTCAATGAATAGCTCACCAATAGGTCTGCAATAATTTTAGCAATTGATGGGGTTAGGGGAATTTTAAGGAAAAAATTATAGTAAACGAGTATGGCGACCAACGTTCACACCCTCATTGCTAGATGGAAAACGGAGATTCGAGGTTTCACGTAAGTTTTCGGTGAATCCTCGACTCCCATAAATACAAAATTCCTATGGTATTCCTAAGTATTCCTAAGTCTAAGGCAGGGCCTACTGGAAAGCTTTTCCGACGAGTAGCCTTTCCACTAACAGGCCTAGGACGGAACGCATTCCCTTCTTTGCGTGCTTCTATCTGCTACCTATCATAGCACCGCGGCCATCAGGATACCAATCGGCAGCACCATGGGAACCTATAAGCCTTCGTCGCAACTCTGTGAAGGCGGTAACCCCCACACGGTTGGAAAATTCGGTAATTTCGAGGGGTCATTCCGGAGCTCCTATAATACTAAGTATCACTGACGCTAGAAAAGCAACCCTCATAGGGTCGACCCCCACAAGTCCTCTAGCACGAGTGCACTAGGCCCGAAATCAGGACGAAATCCCTTCGTTTTCCTTTCATCTCTTCTACCACTACC